>NC_089745.1:60303141-60380641 GCF_040412425.1 Macrobrachium rosenbergii | reverse complement strand
ATCCAACATTGCTCAGTTGACAAATTGCAATATGTACCTGAAGACATTCCATTACATAACAGATATTGCGAAGACAGAGAGAGAGAGAGAGAGAGAGAGAGAGAGAGAGAGAGAGAGAGAGAGAGAGAGGGGGGAAAGTGGGAATGAATGAAATGACAGACGGGGAAGTGAGGTTTAAAGAACGAGGAAGGGTGGGTGATGGGAAGGTACTTATTGAGGGAGGGTGGGTGATGGGAGGATACTTATTGAGGGAGGGTGGGTGATGGGAGGGATCAGTACCCCAAGAGTACTTACCCGAATGAATTCATAAATCTTGACTGTCTAGGTTTGGCTATGTCCTAAAATTCAAGAGTGAAGTGCCTTTAAAATCTGTCTTTGGACATTGAGTTTTTTTTTATCAAAAATTAGGGGTGGGTGTGAGAAACTATGTTCAAAAGTACCATACCAATCAGTCGATTGGTTTGAAAGATATTGGCAAAAAACGATGACTCAAACTTCCTGAAATGCATAGTTATCTATCAGTAATTTTTGGAAAGGTGGGCCTATCCAAAAATTATGAGGGAATAGGAAAGTTAGGAGCTTACGGTGGCTATTAAAAAAATATGAATCTGGTAAAAGTGAGCATAAGACTTTTAATATCTCATTCAACAAAGCAAAAGCCGCTAAAACGCTATGTTATGAGCGGTTTATTTTGACTCTACTAAATGGACCAGATAACGAAAAACACGTATATATTTGTCGAAATGTATATGTCCTGTATGTATAAGGTTAAAGAGATTATCTTCCATTGGAGCGAACCACGCCACAGATGGAAGAGTTTATTTTCTATTCTGATGCACGGCTTTTTAAGTGTGAGGAAATCGAAATATTACGAGGTTATTATGCATACTGAAAGCATATGAATCTAGTAACGTTTTACACACACAATACATTATATATATATATATATATATATATATATATATATATATATATATATATATATATATATATATATATATATATATATATATATAAATATATATAATAGATATATTATATATATATATATATGTATATATATATATATATATATATATATATATATATATATATATATATATATATATATATATATATATACAATCAGAAAAGCTACAAACGTCCTTTAATATCAATTCATTCTACACTCAGAAGTAATATATTTTCATATATGTTACCGAAGGAATTTTTAATTGATAATAAGTCCACCGTCCCGTGGGGTCGAACCAGCGACGGACGAGGAATCAGGACTACAGTGACACACTAACCAGCCGACTGGTTGGTGTGTCACTGTAGTCCTGATTCCTCGTCCGTCGCTGGTTCGACCTCAAGGGACGGCGGACTTATTATCAATTAAAATTCCTTCGGTAACATATATGAAAATATATTACTTCGAGGTAGAGTGAATTGATATTAAAGGACGTTTGTAACTTTTTCTGATTGTATATATGAATCACGGGTGATGTGATAAATAGTATATATATATATATATATATATATATATATATATATATATATATATATATATATATATATATATATTCATATATATTCATATATACACACATATATATACTGCATATATATTATATATCTATACATATATATATACATATACATATTATATATATTATATATATATATATATATATATATATATACACATATACAAAAAAGCTGCTAGAACGGCGTTTTATGATGGTATGAACGGATCTAGTTCCTTATAGTATATTGTAAATGAATTAGAATGATATATGTATTCATAAGCGACAAGAGATTCTCATCCTTCTTTTTAGCATGATGAAAGCAGTGCTGCCCTCACTATTAACCAGCAGGCTTGGGTTCGAATCCAATGATGGAAGGAAGAGGTTTATTTACTTTCCTTTCGGATCCAAGATTTGCAGAGTTAAGCACACCAAAAAGTGTAGGTAAATAATGTCTATCCACACATTACATATATATATATATATATATATATATATATATATATATATATATATATATATATATATATATATATATATATATATACACACACACACATCAAATGCGTGTGTGTATCAGTCATATGCATATATGTGTGTGCTCAAAGCCCAGATGAACAATGACCAAAAGCCTCTTCCTCTACCAGGTCTCAAAAGAACCTAAAAAGGTGAAGTAGAAAGACGCAGTGAACCTGCTTCTAACCGACATATGGTGATAACGGTCAGGATACAACAGAGTTAGGAAAAAAAATCGAAAATCAGGTGAAAACGAATCATTGAAACAGGCAACCAGAAAACTATTGATTTACTCAGAGTAAGTGTGGAGAAATGTGGGTTGACGGGTGTAACAAGGAATGTGACCATATATTAGAGGACAAGAAAATAAGGACGGAAAAATTACCTGTATGACAGTGATGAGAGTCTTACTGCAACGAATTTATAGGAAACGAGATGAGGAATATAAGAGTTACTTACTAATCAAATTGCCTTAGATTCAATTTTATCGAGCAGGGAGACAAAAGAACAAAGGTTCGATCGGTTCCTAGTTGTGGATGAACAGAAGGGGACATTGTTGAAATCTAGAAGGCAGATGCCCTCTGGAGTCATGCCCTTTAAAAAAGATGTATGTGTATGTATATATACATACATACATACATATATATGTGTATATATATATATGTGTGTGTGTGTGTTTTTGTGAGCGTGTGTTTGTGCATGTTTTACCATATGCCTTTTTAATTTATAGTTTTATAGATACATTTCATACGTCGGTAGTTGCCGCAGAAGCTAAAGCAAGCAATACTTTTTAGTGCGTTGATGAGTAAGCAACAAGAAACCTCATATAAAACGCCAACTGAACCACTTTGACTGCCTGAGGGGCAATTCTTATGTGGCAAGCAACATTATCCCATACATTAGCTGATATGAAAAAGCAGAGGCAGTTTGATGAGATATACTGTGTATATTATGCGAGTAAAATATAAATATATTCAAGCAAACTTATTCATCATGCGGAAACGATTAATTTTAGTATGCACAAACACACTTATATCAATAAGAGTATATATACATACATATATATATATAATATATATATATATATATATATATATATATATATATATATATATATATATATATATATATATATATATATATATATATATATATATATATATATATATATATATATATATATATATGTGTGTGTGTGTGTGTATTTATTTACATATATATACATAAATTTATATATGTATTATAATATATATATATATATATATATATATATATATATATATATATATATATATATATGTATGTATGTATAATTACAGCAAGATTCCAAGACAGACAATGAATGTATGCCATAATACCTCCACCATCCCGGTATATGCTAAGCATTCAGCGCAAAGGATCCTCAAGAATGCATACGTTTGTGCAAGGAATGCTCGTGGATGTCAGCTGCAAGAAGGCTCGAGGCTCTCAAGAGGGGCAGCCTGGCTAAACTAAATTGGACAATCCCGCGTACTCATTTTGAAATATGTCACGTAGGCACCATCCCATCACGACAAAACACCGCCATAAACAAACAACATAAAGCCAACGCCACATCTAATTAGGCTCAGTTTGCAAACAATATTTCCATTTCGTTGTTCCTTGGCCGAGGCACAGCAGTTATTTTGACTAAAGATTTGCCTTTTTTTTTCCCCCACCTAGGTGAAGACTTGTTATTCATCTCATTTGAATAATGAATTAAATAAAGAAGGAACTTTCAACTAATAGGTGGTTGTGTCTATGTGACAACTTCAAAAGTTTAACGAAGCTATTGCATTTTATTGCTCGTTAGTTAAAAATTCTTCCAAATTTTCTCAATTACATGCAAACGACTTGCAGAAGTCTTGAGAATGTCCAGGAAAATCTTAGCTAAATATACAGCTTTCACTGCGAAATGAATACCAAGAGTGCGTGCTATCAGTTACATTTTTACACAATGTAATAGATGTCCCTGTCATAAATGTTTATGAGTAGGTCATTAAATTATGCATAGCTAACAAAATCAATCCTTAGTTATCTAAATTAGTTTTAAGAAGAGGGATGAATATTTTCGATACAATAACAAAAAGTACGAGAGATCTTGCATATTCAAGTTAATTTGCATAACAAAATATTTTCAAAATAGATCGAACCAGAGACCGCAAAAACAAAAACACTATACTCAGTTTTTTTTACCGAGGCACATTTGCACCGACTCGCAGGGGTGCCCTTTTAGCTCGGAAAAGTTTCCTGCTAGCTGATTGGTTGCAAATATTTTGTCCGAATAGCATTATTGTTTTCAAATAATTACAAGTAATGTGAATCGAAACTTGTTTACTAACCTAAATTTCTCCCTCAGATATATGTTTTGTCAATAAATAATGTTAACGAATAAAGAGATTATAAAGGATTGTGATGGTAAGTCTAAATTTAATAACAACACCCAACGAAGTCAACGACAGGAGCTTGCTTTCGGTTGCACGCTGCATAATTTTTTTACTTTTCACATATTTTAACACCAATTGGGATAAACTACACTAAGCATAAGAAAAACATGTTATTATAAACTTTCTTTAAATACCAGAATCTACTAAAACATGGAATTAATAAAACTCGCTATTAGTGAAAACTTCCGGGAGGTAAAAGGAACAGCCTGTGGCATTAGATAAAATTTAGATAAAATTACCTAGATAAGTAGGCCTAGTTACTCATATGGTATCAACATGCCAGCAAATGTTGATGGGCAAGAAAACTTTTCAGATACATATCATCTTTTATAGGTTTTTGTGCTGAAGCCTTTTGTTATATCATTATGATAAATATGATGATAAATAGGAAGACGCTATATTTTCTTTTACATAATAATAATGTACTTCCCTTTATTTCTTGCACAGATTTCAAACTAGGCTAGCCTATGTCTATGTGTCTTACACCATTTTTTGACAATTGCAATAAAATTTGCTTAACTCTTCAAGGTAAGGAGTAACAGTAAACAGTAGCTGATGCTTGACATAAGTTAAGCTAGGTGTATGTAGGCCTATGATGTAAGTCCGAATAGAAAGGATTTGCTAATTTTGTCGTAAAGGTATAGGTTCTATTAATAGCACTATTTTCGGTTTGAGGATACTGTAGTGTTCCATAAATTGCATAAAAATCATAATTAAACGAATTCATAATTTCACCGAGTTACAACGCGATACCCCTCCCCCTCCCTTCCATCCCCGCCTCGGCATTTGACAGTAGACGCATATATATAGCCAGCTAATCCTTAAAATGTATATGTGTATAGTACATTTTCTACTCAGTCACATATTCTTTTACTTCTCAAAATATCCGCAGAAACTCGTGTTAACCTTGTATGTGTCCTGAACAGAACGGAAAATAAGAAAAAAAGTTTTCTTATCTCGCATTGTCTGCTGTAACTTACACGAAAGAGTAAGTCGTTAATTTCTGCGAAATATATTTTTATTAGCGTGCACCTACAAAAAGAAGCACAGAAACTTTTTAATTGCAGATATAGCCATTAATCTCAGTAACGTAACACTGATTTCAACATTTACATAAATCAGGAAAAAGCTGCAATGACATAAATCAGGAAAATGCTGCAATGACAATCACCTGTGATAGTTTTTCCCGCCAGGCCGCCGCAGGCTGTTCCTTTTACCTCCCTGGATGTTTCCACTAATAGCGAGTTTTATTAATTCCATGTTTTTAGTAGACTCTGGTATTCAAAGAAAGTTTATAATAACATGGTTTTCTTATGCTTAGTGTAATCTATCCCGATTGGTGTTAAAATATGTGAAAAGTAAAAAAATTATGCAGCGTACATCCGAAAACAAGCTCCTGTCGTTGACTTCGGCGGGTGTTGTTATTAAATTTAGACTTACCATCACAATACTTTATTATCTCTTTATTCGTTAACATTATTTATTGACAAAACACATATCTGAGGGAGAAATTTAGGTTAGTAAATAAGTTTCGATTCACATTACTTGGTAATTATTTGAAAACAATGATGCTATTCGGACAAAATATTTGCAACCAATCAGCTAGCAGGAAACTTTTCCGAGCTAAAAGGACACCCCTGCGAGTCGGTGCAAATGTGCCCCGGTAAAAAAAAACCGAGTTTAGTTGCAGTATGACGTGCTCTTGAGCAAAAGATCAAAAAAGAACACTGAAAATTTTTCCCGATATAAATCAGGTATAAGGATTAACCAGACCCTTTTTATCCATTATTAACTGCAGAAGTAACAAATTGTTTACACAGTTCTTATATAAAATGGCACCGAAATTTTGGATAACAAAAGGAGAGCGAATGCATAACGAACAAAACAATAATCTATCCCATATTATAAAGAACTAGACCAAACATGATAACATGATCACAGCCAATATCAGACACTCGAACTATAAACCATAAGTGGCCTTTTGGACGAATTTACCCCATTCGGTTCAAAATCAAGAGTCAATTACGTCCTTGTCAGCAAAGCTAACGCAAGTGGATTCACAAGAGAAAAATTGTATGATTTTGATTAAAACAGCCCTCATGATCCAATTCCGCGGTTTTGGGAGTACAGGGCGTTCATGAAAAGAACGGTGCTTATAAACAGCTACGGCAATCATGGGATTCCCTTTCAAATCAATATTACAATTAAGATTTTTGTATGTGATGTCAAGAATACACAGATCATCAAACATAAGTAATAATCAAATCTGAGGTTATATTAATTTCTCTCTCTCTCTCTCTCTCTCTCTCTCTCTCTCTCTCTCTCTCTCTCTCTCTCTCTCTCTCTCTCTCTCATTTACTCGTAGACCATACATTGAGAACAATATACACCAAATGGGAATTATAATCGACGACTTTGGGTGCAAGTTACTCTCAAGGCATCGTAAATTCTATTCTAAATGATATTTGGGGTTTAATATTTGTGAGTATACAAGAGTCTCTCGTGTATGAGTAACAAAAATCCTTTATATATATGTGTGTGTGTGTGTATGTGAACAACAAATTCCTTTAGATAAACGTCGGGAAGATCACAGTAAAAAGACTAAATAAAGTCTTTAATCTTTTAATATGAAATTCAATGATGACAGTGAGATATCTTAAAATAAAAAAAAAAGAATCATTGAGTAAATAAATACAGTGGACTTTCAAACGCATATAAAATATATAGCAGGACAGAATTCTACATAAATTGCCGAGAACCACGTAATTCTCGAATTTTACTTATAAAGTCCCCTAATTCCATCAAAATGACCAGGTGCTTCTAAAAAGATGCGGCTTTATCTTTCCTATGGTGACCGAAAGCTCAGGGAGCCGAACAAATCATCTTAAGACCTACGCGGAGAGCACAAAATGAAGGGGAATCTCAAGGGCTTTCATATAACAGGCCTTGTCTCTCAACGTTGAGATTCTTTGCGTCCTACATGGCATCGAAGAAAAAACACAAATGCGTGAAGATTAAACTGAAAACGTACAGACAAACTTCAGGGGGTTTCTTGGTCTGGGTGACGTAAGTGTGTTTTCCGTGAAAGTATTAAGTTGTAACCTTCAGGAGTTTCCTTATCTGGGATGATTATATATAAACCGTAAATAGCGTAGGCACAATTTCTGACCACTGACGTACGTATTGAATCCAATCCCGTGTTCCAATAAGACGCAAGGATCACAGGAGCGAGACTTTATTGATACTGGTCTTTCAGAGTGGCGAAAGAGGATTAGGATTTTCCTCACTTTTGGCATTTTAGAGAGAGAGAGAAAAAAAAGGAGAGATAAAGAAGAAAAGGACTGAAAGATTCCACCTCTTTTCCTTTTACTTATTTCCTCTCGATAAAAAAAAATAATTTAAAAAATTCTGCTAAGACATGAAGCAATTTATTCACACAATTTGAATAATATATATGAGTTTTTCTTTGCCGTTAATTGACAGCAAAAAAAGATGAAAAATAAATCAAGATGCATATAAATATGAAGGACCTTAGTATCACTGCAAAATAACAGCTAACGTCTGGAGCTAAAACAGTTAAACAGATTTCAAAGCCCACCCACTACGCCAGAGGATTAAAAATCTGGTAGAACCACTTCTAAAGCAGGGAATTAGGACCATCAGTCGAGCTCATAAATATCAATTAATCCCTAAATCAGAGAGAGTGAAAAAAATAATAAATGTCGATCCTCAGTCAGGTTGTCATCCTTTAAAAGGTAATAAATATGTGATGGGGTTAGCTTCAAAACAGGAAATTTAATTAATGGCTTGCGGGTGGGTCTCTTGCTTCTGATGGCTTTTAAAGTAGCAGTAATGGCAAAAGCGGTCTAAAATTAGCTTACAGATCAAACACAGATGTCGAGATACAATTCGTCCCCTCGCTTCCCACTCGCTATGAGGGAACGGGCATTGCTTTGGCGATGGCAAAAAGTACTTGTTTGTCGCTAATCCACTGCCAACTGATTAAACACTTTGCCACGAAAGAGTATGAATCGTTAAAAAAGGTAACAAAGGTTGTTAATATTGAGAAGTAGTATTCACAAAGACGAAGGGTAGTGAAAATAACTGGTTTTAAAATTTATGAAAAGGCCATTTATTCTCCAGACACATTATTATCGCCTCCAAAGCCCTGGGTCGAAAACGTAAGTCTGAAAGTGGACTACCGTTCTTACACATAAAAAAATATATATATATAAAAAAATATGTGAATATACATACTGCGTTTTATTCTACACAACTTATTGTACTGAAGCCGGGTCTGTCTCCTTTGTTAGTGGCATTACATCCTCTTATAAGAAAACGTTTATTGACAGTGAACTGGTTGATGGATTTAGGAAAAAAAAAGGGCAAATATATTCGCCATCTCGTCAATAAATAATGAATACTTACCTCATTATTTTCATCTGATAATATGAAAGACTGAATCCTATAACCTCGTCACAGCAAACGAAACCGTAACTTTGCTGAAGGTTCTAGTTAGATTCCTTTCGGATATCTGTCATCTAATTAACTAAAATTCCTGTTACTCGATGCTTTGTATCTTTAGAACTAAAATCCATGAAATGACAAACAGAGCGATTCTACTCTACTTCTGGACATTTTTTGCTGTAAAACATTTTTATTTTTGTGTTAAAGAGAGATACCTGACATCCCTTCAAGCGTCTCAATTTTGCGGCTACTAGCATAGATATGTGTTTTGCTGGAAAAAAATAATGTCCGTGTTCGGGGTTTGTAAAGAGACCTCTTGATATCTCTTCTAGCCTTTCAAACATGTGCCACTGGCACGCATGAATGTGCGTGTGTGAAAGAGAGAGAGAGAGAGAGAGAGAGAGAGAGAGAGAGAGAGAGAGAGAGAGAGGCGGTGGGGAAGGGGAAGAAATTGTACTACAAGCTACTTCCCTACTCCTACATGCAACATTGCGGCTAAGTAAAGGATGAGCTAATAACAATTGTAAATCATACTTTTCATCAAGGAATATAATGGCAAGCACAGCGTGTGGCTTAAAAAAAATCATCCCACCTCAACTGAAGAAATGGTTGGAAAAATTTGTGAAAGTTTCTAAAGCTGTTTCTAAATGTACATAAAAGGTAAAAGCACCGCAGCCATGAAAGAGAAGTTCCTCTTTAAGTTATTTTCACCTACATTCATAAATCTATTTTATGAAAATGTCGCCCTCAATGAATGATGGGAGGGTGAAAAGCCGAGTATGTAAACAAGCAATTAAAACGACGCGTTGCAAAAACGGAGGAGCGGTTAAAAGCCTCTGCAAAAGATGAAAAAATCTATCACTTCACTTCACGCGTTTGTGCGTTTCCTCTTTAAGCACTTTTTTCTGCTCAAGGGGCAATTGAGCGGAAACCTGCAAACAGTAGGCCATAAATATGTGTCAGGCTCTTTTGCAAAAAGGGAACTTCTGAAACGATTAACATTTATAACTTTATTTGAAATTCAAATATTAATGATTTTCCCAATCTTCGAGAAATTACAAACACGGCTACAGTTATTCTCTCATACTGAATGTCCGAAAACTCCCTTGACGTCCAAGATCTTCAAAAGACATTTTTACAATGTTGAATAGTTTTGACGAATTATCGAAAATACTAAAACAGTTCCAAAATTTACTTGTGCCTGTCTTTTTTTCCTCAAAAAAAAAAAAAAAAAACTAGAAGACAAGGAAATGAAAGGGGCCGGATGGCATCTTACTTCTGAACTTTGTAGTTTTACCTCCTTAAGGACACTGCTGAAATTACAACATGGTCGTTTAGAGAACAATGAAGCTACCAATTAAAGAAGAGCCTGGCATAAATATTCAAACAAAGGTATTTCAGTGCACATAGCAAGACTTACAATGGGAAACAATATCAATAAAACGCCAACCAGTAACATACACAAGCAATAACATCCAGCAAAGGACTGGAATATTTGTGTTTCACTCTGCGATTTTTTTTTTAGAATACTCGAATGAAATCCAACATTCGCTTCTACGTTACAACAGGATCCGTTACTAGTTAAAAAATTTTCAAATAATATGGAGAGTTCATCAAACATAGCAACCATACACTGCAAGTGTCTAAACTCAAAAATACTCTCTTATCTAAATTTAAAGCATCGTAAAATCATGAAATATAAAACTAAATATTTGGTGGTGCCAAATGCAAACAACTGCTCTATACAGCTGTAAGCAGCTTTGTTTGCGTGCCATCCCTAAATTTCAAATCAATCAATCAACCGTCAACTACAGTTCGCAAGTACACGAAGAATGAAGCAGATAATCGAGCTGACAAAAGAACTGTTTAACATTCGCTTGTATAACAAGCGTTCTGAAAACATTAACAGGAATCCTGTCCAAGGGATACGTAATTGTGGAAAACATCGATAACTTCAAATACTCACGAAAGAGATGGCTGGAGTGTCACGGACGTTGAAACCAGAAAACCTTTCGAAACTAAACTGACAATGAAATTAAGCTTTATTGTCATGCATAAGCTGTTTATTTAAAAATCTTGAAAATCTGCTAGCTCCTCAGTAGGTGGATAGTAAGGCCTACTATCTATTAAAAGTGAGGCACAAATATCGAAACGAACCGTTAGTCGTAGCCTCCGACCTACAGGCTGTAATAGATTTCCTTTCTTTGGTATAAGTGCGTACTGCGATAATCAAACTTAACTATGTTTTAATAAAGAAAGACAGCTTGTTTAGTGAATTCAAACACGTCACCGGAATTAAACTTGACTTCCCATTCAAGAAATTTGCAAAGATGATAACTGGGATCCTCAAAAAATTTCCTGAATTGTCAAGCAGTCAGTATAAACGGTTCGCTGGAGATGATGACCATGGCCAACTATCAACGGGCCCTTGCCAAGATGATTCTGGTCAATTCTCCAGCACCACAGAGCTGGATCCCATCTCCCTTGAATATTACTTGTCTGCAGGAGTGATGAGACCCGATAATTCTTAGAACTTTCTGCTGAAAGCAAAGAAAATTATTGCGAAAGTAACTAAGTTCAACTTTTTTCAATGCAAGTGAGCTGATTTGGAAATAAAAAAAATGTGATGAAAAACAGCATAATTCCAGTAAAAATACATTCACCCAAAAATTACACTATTCTGTAAGAATGTTAGGTCTGAAATTTAAGATTACTTACTTTATTTTCCTCATTGCAAATCAACTGGCATTCACTGTTAAAGAAAAAATGTACAAGTCTTCTCTTAAAAGTGTCAAGCCATCTGAACAAAAATTCATGGTCAAACTCGGTGTTATTACGGCCTTCTTAAATTTCAGGTATTTTCCTAAATAAACCTAATTTTTACGAAGAGCTTCCACCGTGCAAAATAAACATTTCAGTGTAAAAGCAAACACACTTGCAAGTACTGACCAAATGAGGTGCAGCACTAAGTACGAGTTTATTAACTAAAAGTAGGTCAAAAGGAACACAAAATGGTGGAAAAGAGTGGCGAGGCTTCAGTCAGAGAAAGGCATGAAAAGGAATGAACGGAGGAGAACAAAAGGCAAACGAAGAGGGGCGCGAGGGCCTGTCCCGGCAGGAGGAGGAGGAGGAGGAGGAGGAGGAGGAGGAGGAGGAGGAGGTCCTGTCCAGTGGGAGGAAGCAGCTTAAGTCAAAACCGATTTGCATACTGAAGTGAGAGGAGGAGCTGTTGTCAAGAGCAAAGTCCTTTGCTGTCAGAATCAAGATATGTAAAACCAGTGCCAGCTGAGTCACCTACGCAAAAGAAATGCTTCAATGTAACTCTACGTCTTCAGTGGAAAAATGAACTGAACATGCAGATAATCCGCACTCTACGTTTTGTCTCAGGGTTGTAACAGTCAAGAATCGTATTTAAAGCTTTAGTTAAGAAAAGAGAGTAACTTCGTATAATCTATTACTTATGACTCTTGTGTGTCCTGGTCTTTAGGACGCTCAAGTAAACAGAATTGACGATGCTTTACATGTAATGAATACGTAGTTTTCATTGCATTTAAGACATCATTTTCAAACTAAAGGTGTTGGTGTTGTGAATGTTTAATGTAATAGTGCCGCTTTTTGATAAAAATTTTCCACTATTTCAAAAACGCACTCGAAACTAGCAATGGAGCCTTCGCCTTCCTCTCGACAGAATTGAATGAAAAATGCACGGACGACCAACGAAAGAAAAAGACCAAAGAATCTCTAACGACCTCATTCAGGTTCTGACTAATGGCTCCTTTATGCTCTTCCATCAATCTTTCTTCGGAACCTTTGCAACTCGATCACGATGGAGCCTCGTTTGCGAAGTCAGCAGTTTCACCCACACCAAACCGCAGCTGCCTAATTTGACCCGATTCTTATGATTTCTCAAAATTTCTGACAGAAAAAAACAGAAATGAGGATACCAGGAAAAAAAAATTCGATTTATAGCGCGAAATTCACAACTAGCTGCCATTTTCTCGAAATATATTCATTATCCACTGGAGTGTCTGCATCTGCGTCGAATCCACAAATTTAAAGATGTTAGATCTGATCAGTTACCTGATGGGTGACGCCAAAAATGCCAGAATCCGTCAGCAAATTAGCTCCTTTAAGACCCGTGGAGCCGCGCTTAGGAAGCAACCTCACTCCAAAATACTGCACGAGATTTTGAAGGGTAGCATTATCTGGAGCCACCCACTGATGGAAAAGGCGTCTGGATGGCATAATTTCACAATTCACCTTTTTCTCACTAAAGGGATGGGCATCAGAGGGACTGGCCCTTTCGATTCTCAGGAATTCTTTAAAGATAAGGTTCATAGATCAATATCTTTTTTTTTTAGATTCTTTGTTTCTACTGGGACCCATTCATAAATTGGTAGGTAGTAGACCGGCAACTAACAAAAAGCTTCCTATCGTTCGTGACACACACACACACACACACACACATTATATATATATATATATATATATATATATATATATATATATATATATATATATATATATATATATATATATATATATATATATATATATATATATATGCAACTGATTTATTCCTTGGGAAGCGGAGTCTTACTAGAGACCAGTACTTGCACATCAAACATCCTTTATTCAGAACTAAATTGCATTAGATTTCGGTAGCGTATCCACCCCTTTATGAATATGTTTATGTTTTGAGGTCAGTGTGGCAAAACATTTAGATAACTGTTGCTGCACAAGTTAATATTCTGAGATCAATTCCGGGCAAGGGTTAGGATTTAGGCAGATTTCCCGTATAATCTACATCGCCTGTGATGAGTTGGCAACCTCTTTCCATATAAACGTGACGGAAACCGACATTTTTTTTTCAGTCCGTCAATAAAAAAAATATATATTAATTGGACAGATAGACTACACCTGCAGATACATTCATCTGTGCATGTGTAATGCGTCTACTGTAATTTCAGCACCTCAGCAGCTCATATAATCATACTGATCATCGGAGCTAACGCGGTGGAATATAACAGAATCCATTAAAAAAGTTGAAAGACAGCTATTGGTAATCGATGACACTTAATGTTTTCCATTTATTAGTCTCTATCAAATATTCTAAGTATATAACGATTATTGTGTTTTCTGCACCTGACGTTAGGACAATGAGAGAAAAAGTTTAACTGAAACAGACTGAAGATGAATATACGGGAAAAACTTCAAAAGCCCTAAACAGTAGAGTATAATTTTCTATGCAATTACTTACGTTTTAGATAATACGTGGAAATATTTGTGATAGATAATTGAACAAAAGCATGCTATGGCATTAGCAAATACTCAAATTGAAAGAAATAACGAAAAAAGGGACTTCAGAAAATAATCAACATATTTTTGAGCTTTCGCCGCTGTGGATCAAAGACTATGCCTTACCTGGAAGGGACGTCCCGCATGACAGCAAAACAACAGAGCAATATTTCCCAGAGAGAGGCTATATTCATTAGCACGGGTCCAGCAAAGGGTTGTGACAGAGATAACAGAGAGGCTTCCTGTGCATGCCTCTGACAGCACACTGGGACAAGAAGGGAATTCCTTTTCCCGGGAGGGTGGGGGGCGGGTAGCAAGTGAATGTTGAATAGGATACGACATCCTGTTCATTTTCACACATTCCCGGTTTCCTTTTCCTCCAGCGGTCTTCCTTGCTTCGCCGCCCACCCGCCGCTCTCCATCCAAAAAGAAGAAGAAGAAAAAAAAACCCAGGGCTACTGAAATTCTTCAAGCGGATCCTTCAGCAGAAAAAGCAGTAGATCTGGAAGCATGTTGCCCCGTAATTGCACGATATTACTTGTGGGAGCAACACAACTACAGAAAATATGGCGGATAATGCAATCCCTTTATGTTGTCCGACATGCACTCTGTTAATACTGAAAATACATATATTTTCCATAATAGAAGCTCAACACTTAACTCTGGTACCTGATTCACGTAAGCCTCATCAAAACCAATATTCCTCTAGTAGCACATGCAGTCAGTAAGGTATGACAGTCAGTCCACTGTGTAAGGTCTTGCCATGATGAAGTGAAATGGAACTAGCAACTTCATCCAAGGAGTTTTATCGTGGAATTTTATCAGGTGTATTTGTGTATAACTACTACTTGTACTTGCAACAGCCACATGGCCCTCTAAACGTATCGTTTTCTTCACACTTTGGAAACGCTTGTCACTAAAAAGCCTTGCATCCAAGATAGGGAAGCAAATATGATTTAGCTAAACTTCCATCCCATCGTCCGCGAGTTTGCATCTCCCCATAAACATAAAATTCTTTAACATTACTCTGACGTGTCTCAACCTTTGATTCATTTTAATATTTAGTGCCACAGAAACAACGAAGCATAGAAATGCATTAGAACACACACACACACACACACACACATATATATATATATATATATATATATATATATATATATATATATATATATATATATATATATAGTAGTATACAATATATATACATATAATTATATATATATATATATATATATATATATATATATATATATATATATATATATATTTTTTTTTTTTTATAAATATTCTGCTGTTCGCCCTCTATGCATTTTGTTGTAGAATATTATTTTAACAAAGACAAGCAGACATCTCTGTCCATACTGAGGTAGGCTAGGCATTTCAAAAAAGTAACGTCTTTAACATTAGGGGCCTAACCCACAGAGAGGGTTTTCACCCAGTAACCTCTAGTAAAGGTGGTCTTAAGCTGTCTTCTGCTTTGTCCTATGCATTCGGCGATGTCTTTGTCAAATTTTCAGGTTGCCTGAGGCATAGGGTATGGACGCTCCCAACCGCCTTGTTTTGACCGAAGAAGGATATGGGCGCTCCCAACCGCCTTGTTTTGACCGAAGAAGGTTAGAGAGAAATTCGAGAGCGTGCGAGACACACGTGTCATGTGTACTAACTTCTTGTACTTGCCCTCTTACTGTTTTCACTGATATTAGTGAGCTGAGACGAAGGCTATTATCAAGACTTCTGATCGTCCGTTGTATGTGCAACAACCTACATCCACAGTAAGTTTGAAATTCGCCAAAGTTTCGTCGATTCACTAGTATCTCTTTCTGTATTTCCAGCTCCTTTGTTTTCCCTCTTCGCCACCATCTACTATAACCCAGGTAGCCCATTTATTTTTATGAAGTCTAGAGTAAGAATAATTTATATTGCTTAGTGACACTCAACTATTCCCGTGCAGTAATTAGGAATAAGGGAAAGTTAAGTAAGTAATTTTCAGCATTCAGGCAGCCTTGTGTCTCGATCCCACTGTTCAGAAGAGAAACAGCCTTTATCAGTACTAAATTACGTATGACATAATCCGTTGTGTTAAAACCTTATGTGAAGCAAAGGAAAAACTGACTGCGTCTGAAGGTGGGTGATTGTTCAGGAAATTTCCTCGCTAACTACATATTCTTTCTGTGTCTGGTTTTTCTTCTCGACTGGTGACCTTTTCAATTAATAATTGTCTGTCTTTGAGGTTAATTTTTAGCTTTAAATGACAGGTTACGTGTGTTCTTGGCACTCAGGGCCTCATAAATTACATTTATTAAGTAATAAACTCATCAGCCAAGCCCCACACAATATATATATATATATATATATATATATATATATATATATATATATATATATATATATATATATATATATATATATATATATACTATGTATATATAGCGTATCAAACTTTCAGACACACACTGATATCTATCTATAATGTATTATCATCACTGCCTCCAACACCGAGCTGTGCAGAGGACCACTGTGAAATTCTGCTGCCCATGTCCTTCACGTGCTTTGTCTTCCACAAATCTCTCCTCATCTCCAACCTCCTCCTTATTTTATTCAAGTAAGTCTGGGTTTTCTAACTCTTCTGGTGGTCACAGGAGCACAGCTGAATCTGTTTAAAAGTGCATGTAAGTTATTTCACATGTTCTTCACTATAAAGCCTTAAATGATTTGTTCTGTATTGCATGTATGTATGTATGTATGTGTGTGTGTGTATATGTTACAACCAAAACCCGAAATCGGCCAAAGTGGAGAGTGCCGCGGGGCCCAATTCGGGAAATGGCCGAGAGGTGTGGCCAAGGTCTGATTACTTGAAATTAACAGTCAGTATATATATATATATATATATATATATATATATATATATATATATATATATATATATAAATATATAAATATATAAATATATATAATATATATATATATATATATATATATATATATATATATATATATGTGTGTGTGTGTGTGTGTGTGTGTATGTGTGTATATAATTTCATGATGTTGCCTTGTAATGTGTATATCCTCCCATAATTCTGATATATTTACTCTTCTATTTAGAATGTGATATCTGTAATAATAATAACTGAAATATCGTATGTAGTGTAGTATCAGATCTCAAAAGAGTTCATGATCTAGATAACTTAACAGCATAATTTAGAATTAATAATACATTTTTAATAGTAACATAGTAAATTAGGAACACGTGTGTCCTAGCGAAGGGTTTGTCTCACTTCAGTTGTCATCGCAAAAGATAAAGCGTTGACAGGTCGGGAATAACAGTCGAGTCATGTTGACATTTCTGTAAAAGCTTTGTCTCATATGAGAAGGAGGTGAGTTGTGTCATGTTTAAGATTGAATTGCTCTGATCACGCATTAGTGCAGCAGATAATTGCATATTTCATAAGAATCGTTCAGATAGTGAAACAAGCATGAAATTTTGCACAAGTGCTCTTTAAAGTTCCCTCTATCAGAAAAGGGCGCTGGCCACGCAAAAAATTTAATATGGCGGCCAAATTCCAAGATGGCGGCCAGTATCGACAGATTTTGGCTAATTTTTCACTAGAATGGCATGTATTTGCTTCTAGCAATATGGTAAAGCTCTTCCATACTATTTCTTGTGAATATTATGTTTCTGTAGCTTCCCAGTACAGTTTACCTTTAAATATGGGGGCTATATGGCTGCCAAGAAAAGGTAGAAACAATAATTATAATGAGAAATAATGCCCATTCAACAATTATCGTTTTAAGCATGGATCTTGGTTTCTGTGGTTTTAGATCCTAATGAGGCCATCTCTTTCGAATAACTCATCAATTTTGAAGGAAAATTAATAAATGTAAAAGAGTGTATGTCTGCACACAACCAGGGCACACTGGTGACATCACTGCTGTGTAACTCAGCATGGGGTTCAGTGCCAGCTAATCCAGCTTTACTAATCCTGTAGTCTTAGACTAGTAGTTGTAGTATAGTTTAGTTTAGTGTCCCAAATGCTTTCTAACAGCCCCAGACCAGCTATAGTTAGATAGCCGCACCTGAATAGACAGGATGTGCCAGCGCGGGAGGGAGAGCCGAGCCAAGGGTATGGGGCTGTACATGATGGTTCATGTACTTACCCGGATGGTGTACAGATCACACGGGACTTAAATGGCACTGGATGAATGATTGGGCTAGGTGTAGGGAGACCGAACCTAGTTGAATCCCATACAGGAATGTGTGCTTTGTTTAAGGTGGTAAAGGATAACCCTCGGCCTTAATCAAAAGTGAAATCATGGCAGAATGTGATGCCAATCCAATATTGAGCAGTAGAAAAACAAACTGGAGTTTGTGTTGTCTTTGTCAGAAGGACAAAAGAGGTGAGCACTTGACATCACCTCCAAGTCATCATGTCCTAGACCATGATGGGTACACAATGCTGGCAAGGAACATTCCCATGTTCAGTGAAATTAATGAAATGCCACTGATAATGGATCCAGCAAGGCTGGATGAAGGTGATGGCATAGAGGCCACTCTCAGGAAAAATGCAGCAAAATACCATGTGAACTGTCGCTTGTTGTTTAACAACACTAAACTGGACCGTGCAAGAAAGCGACAATCCAATGACCAGACCAGCAACACTGAGACTAGTCGTGCAAAACTGTGCCGAACCAGTCATGACAATGAAGTTTGCATTTTCTGTGAGAAAGTGGCACCTGCATCTGATCTCAGACAGGCTAGTACTAAGGGCCTTGACTTGAAATTGCGTGAATGTGCAGAGATACTTAGTGATGGCAAGCTCCTTGCTAAGTTGACTGGTGGGGATGTCATTGCACAGGAGTTTAAGTATCACCATGCCTGTCTTTGTGCCCTCTACAACAGAAAAAGGTCCTACCTGAGGAGCCTTGAGAAAGACCAAGGTAGCACTGAGTCAGAATCAGATGTGTATCCACTAGTTCTGTCAGAACTGATGACATACATTGTTGAAAACAACCTTTGTTCAGATGATCCAGTCACATTTCGGCTGGCAGATATTTGCCACCTCTACCAACAACGTCTGGAACAATTAGGTGTAGAGTCACCAAGTGTAAATTCCACGAGACTCAAAGACAAACTTCTGGCAGAAATTCCAGAACTTGAGGCTCATAAATCTGGCAGAGATGTATTACTTGCATTTCAAAGGATGTGGGAAAAGCACTTGCTCAATCATCTGATCTTTCAGAGGCAGTTATCATTGCTAAAGCAGCAAATATTCTCAGAAAGTCTATACTTGATCATCAGTCACGGTTTGATGGCACATTTTCTGAGGCTTGTGTACGAAATTCTGTGCCTCCTCTCCTGCTCCAGTTTGTAGGGATGGTTGAGCATGGGGCTGACATCAAGTCACAGTTACGATTTGGAGCATCAAAGTCAGACCAGGCCATTGCACAGCTCATGCAGTTCAACTGCTACTCCCGATACAAAGAGGGAGCAACAACTCATAGACACTCCAAAGACAGAGAAACACCATTCCCAGTCTACATGGGACTCTCAGTCAATGCCAAAACCAGGAAGAGAAACCTGGTTGAAATGCTACATCAGTATGGCCTCAGTATCTCTTATGACAGAGTACTGGAGGTCTCTGCACAGTTAGGGAGATGCCACAGTTAGCAAATATGTGGAGGAGGGTGTGGTCTGTCCCCAGTACTGCGAAAAGGGTTGTTCACCACTGCAGTGATGGACAACATCGACCACAACTCATCTGCAACTACTGCCACTACCTCCTTCCATGGAACTAGCATCTCCATATTTCAGCACCCCAACAAGGAGAACACTGGACAGGAAAGACAGCAACTAAAGTATTCCATTGACAACAAAGACATTGCCCAACCAGCTCAGCAGAACTTCTACAGACACACCTTGACAGAGGCCGCACTAAATTTCAGAAGTTTTCAGACTCTTTGGCAAACAATGCAGTCTCCTTCTATGAGCCGATAAAGAAGAACAGAACTGACTTCTTCAGGCAAGAAGCTGCTCCTGTAGAACAGTCAAAGCAGAAACTTCTGAAGGAGGATTGCCAGCTTTTTCTCAAAGCTATTTATATCCTGTCAGAGCCGTGAATGTGATCTGCAGGAATTCTTCCAGCACGAGAATCAAACATTCCCAGCTTCCCTTAGTGAGGGTGGTAGGCTGTACACATGTCAGAAGTCTCAGCTGACCTCGGTCCTGGAAAGTCATGTTACACTAGAAGACAAAGAACCAAAGACT
Organism: Macrobrachium rosenbergii; assembly: GCF_040412425.1. Classification (NCBI taxonomy): domain Eukaryota; kingdom Metazoa; phylum Arthropoda; class Malacostraca; order Decapoda; family Palaemonidae; genus Macrobrachium; species Macrobrachium rosenbergii. The sequence continues at coordinate 60,360,125 of NC_089745.1, read as the reverse complement.
GATGTCCTCATTGTAGATGGATCAGCTTTGGTCCATGCCTGCCACCAAAGAAAGGAAAGACCTTTGAGGGCTATGCACTTTGCGACTTCTTGCCTGTGATACAATCCTATAGCAGCAAGTACACATCATCACATCTTGTATTTGATGTATACAATACATCCAGCCTCAAAGCTGAGACCAGGCTCCAACGTGGTCAAGGAGGAAGGCGCAAGGTGACAGACAAGAACACAATTCCATCCAACTGGCGCAATTTCCTAAGACACGATGCCAACAAGACAGAGTTGTTCCAGTTCCTGGCAGACAAAGTTGCCCAGATGTCTGCCACAAATGTTGTCATTGCCACGAAAGGGTCTGCTGTCCTCAGCACTCATGAGGCTAGTCTTCAGGGACTGGAAAAGTGCTCTCATGAGGAAGCTGACACCGCATCTTTCTCCATGCCAAATATGCCACAGAACATGGAGCCAAGACCATCACGGTTAAAGCAAATGACACAGATGTTCTTGTCGTTGCAGTCAGTGCTTTCTCCACTCTCCACAATCTAGGGCTAGAGAAGCTATGGGTGGCATTTGGCCAAGGCCAGAGCCTGCGCTGGATTGCTGTGCATGACCTGTGCAACTCTCTGGGCCAGGAGAAGGTGAATGGCATGCTCTTCTTCCATGCGTTCACAGGCTGTGATACAGTGTCAGCCTTCCGAGCAAGGGCAAGAAGACCGCCTGGCAGACATGGAACATCTTTCCAGAGGCCTCCACTGTGTTCTCCAAACTGAGTCACTACCCTCTCAGAGTGGAAGAGAGTGACCTGAAGGTCCTGGAGAGGTTTGTCATACTTATGTATGAAAGATCCAGCACTGCTGGCACTGTGGATGAGGCTAGACTTGATATGTTTGCCAGAAAACAAAGGGCATATGAGGCCATTCCACCAACCAGGGAGCTCTCCTCCAACACACCAAGCGTGCTGCGTACCAGGCTGGTTGTGTGTGGGGCAGGCCACCCAGTGTCAGCCACAGCCAGAGAACCCTGCTGAGTGGGGATGGCAAAAGTCTGGTGAAGCATGGCAAGTCCTCTGGACAACCAACTCGCCCTTAGCCAAGAGTTGCCAACAGCTTACCAAATGTGGATGCAAAGCAGGCTGTCGGGAAAGGTGCAAGTGCCACAAGCTGGGTCTTCCCTGCACAGCTCTGTGCACTTGCAAATGTGAAGTCTAGATAAATTGCCCTCTCTTCAGTAGATAATCTAGCTTGAGCATCCAACGTGTCATGCTATGCCTACCTTCTTATCCTCGAATTTTTCAAAGGTGTAGGTTGAGAGACCTATACATAGATTGGTTGCGTTTAGTCCGTATTTCTCTTCTTTTCTTTTATGGTTACAGTCTTAGACACAATGTTGTATGTGACCATACCATTACTATTTCAGTTGAAAATAGCATATTAGTTAAACTGTCTGATCACATGAATATACCATTAAATAAAAACAGTTGGTCTCTATGTCTGCTAGCGCTGTGGATAGAAAAAAACTTTTATGGCAACCATTTTTGTACGCCATCTTGGTTACAATTCATTTAGTAAGGGTTTTCAATAAAATGTGTGGTATGGAACATTTTATAACCTAAAGTCGAGGAACTGGCATATTCCATCCAATAGATGCTCCCAAACCAGTGATCTGAACACAGATGGCGGCCATTTGAAAATAGCCGCCATCTTGGATTTTCAGGTGGCCAGCGCCTTTCTAAGAGAGCGTAGTCTTAGGAATGTTTGTGCCAAATTTCATGCTTGGTTCACTATCTGAACGATTTTTACAGCAATCTGCTGCACTACATGTCCTTTTGAGAGTGCACATGTCTTGATCGATTACGCCATCTTCCTTCTAGAACTTTCGTATCTCGTTCCCAAAATGCCTTCATGACGTCACTTGAGTGTTTCATGTTCTACTGGAATCCGAAAGTCTGTTCATTCTAATTTGAAAGACCGATTAGTTTAGTTCTCTCTCTCTCTCTCTCTCTCTCTCTCTCTCTCTGTTTTCCTTCAAAAGAGAATAATTTTAACGCAATATATTTGTGGTCACTGGTATTAAATATAGCTTTTGAGATCTGAGTTTAGTAAAATTGTTTAATTGTAACGGCACCACAGACAAAAAGTGTATTTATGAATCAAAGCAGCTGCGTTATTTTATGTGCTGTCACAAGTCTGTGTAAGGTAAAGTGAATTTTATTTATTATTACATGGTATAATAGGAAATTTTGCCTTAGTGAAATTATTATTCATAAATCTTTTGTGTATTTTTGTGTGTTCTTGAGTTTGCAATCTCTTGATTTTTTTAAATTTTATATTCTGGTGATTTAACATTTATTCACTTAACGTTTTAAATATTTCTTGATGATTTAACATTGCATACTTGATTTAATTTTCATTTATTAAGATTTTCTTTTCAAATCTTGAGTAATTCTTGATAGTTTAAATTTTGCTTGATTAATTTAATTTCTTGGTAAATTAAAGTTTTTATGATTTAGTTTTGTTTAATAAGTTAACTCAAGAATTAATTGAATTTTTGTGTTGTTTTCAAGTAATAATAAGTTTTTTAGATTGAATTTAATTTAAATTTTGAATTTAACAAGAAATTTTTGTATTTAAAATTTTAAACCAGTGTTTCATTTATTGACCACCAGTGAATAGGATTAATTATGTACATAAGACAAAGTGATAGACATATTCTTGAGTTTTGCTGAAGTGAATTAAGACTAGGGAAACAGTTAAAATTGTTTGATGGAGTCATGCCCTTTTTCTCTAATATATTTTGTTTAATTGTTGATACTTTCTCACACTGAAGTCTTCATAAACTTAGCTTAATTCTTTCATGTGATTACAAAGCTTTTAAGGGATCACTGTTACCTTTAGAGTACTCCAGCCATAATTTTATTGTTAAGAGAGTTCAGGTATGTGGCTGAAGTGAGGTATATTTTTGAAATCTGTGATTAGTTGTGTAATAATCAGGTACTTGGAATATAATGACTATATATATATATATATATATATATATATATATATATATATATATATATATATATATATATATATATATATATATACATGGTAAGAGAAGATCAGGAAACCAGGATTTAATGAAATCCCTAGTTCTCGGAGCACCCGTGAAATCACCAATTCACTTAGGGACATATGATCCCCGAGGGGCTAGTACTAAACACAGCGAAACACATTATACACTGTTAATTTCAAGTAATCGGACCTTGGCCAGACCCCTCGACCATTTCCCGAATTGGCCGGTCACTTCCCACTTTGGCCGATTTCGGGTTTTGGCTGTAACATTATATACATATACATATATATATATATATATATATATATATATATATATATATATATATATATATATATATATATATATATATATCAATGGGGAGGCGGACATAAAGACTTGCTAAAAAGGGTCAATTTATTCCCGACGTTTCGTAATGGCTTCATTACATTTTCGAGGGCTGTATAAAATAAATAACAAATTACAAAAAGGGTATAAATTTAAATTTAAAAATTAAGCACAATGGATTACAAATAAAAAAATTAAAAAAATAGAAGGGACAATTAAAAAGGACAACGTAAAAACAAAACAAAATCTCTCTAAAAATATACAATATAAAAAAATATATAAAGTAAGAAGATATGGACCAACCTATTCAGTGGCAATGTTAAAACTAAAGATGAAAAACGAAAGACTAAGAGAGGTACAGTGTGCCGGCAGAGGTTTGGCTGTTTAACAAGGGGACGAGTCGTTTAATCATTAATGATTCAAATGGCCAATTCATGGCTGCTAGAGGTCGTCTCAAAACAGAAAAATCCTTATTTTCAATTGAAGTTTTACATATTCTAGAGTGATTTCTGATATTCGAAAACTCCGGGTTTGTAATTTTACTGCCTGTCCTATAGCTTACTCCACGATGAGAGTCTATGCGTACCTTCAGAAGCCTCCTGGTGGATCCAATATAAGTTCCTAAATTACATTTAGGACACGTATAGCTATACACACACCCGGAGGACATATAAGGGCATAAACGATCTTTGTACTTAAATAAAGACCCGATGGTGAGAGGATTAACAGGTATCAGGTGGACCTTAATGGCTCCAAACTTACTTTGGATCTGTTATGAAAAGTTTTTTCTAAAAGTATTATCAAATAAAATGGAAATTCTAGCATAAAAATTCAATTTATAAACACTAAATTGTAGGTTTGGGGGAGAAGCATTGTCTGTAGTTGTCTGTTTATTCAACAAGACAACTCCCCTACCTTTATATATATATATATATAGGTATATATGTATATATATATACATATATATATGTATATATATATACATATATATATATATATATATATGTAGATATATACATATATATATGTATGTATGTAATATATATATATATATATATATATATATATATATATATATATATATATATATATATATATATATATATATATATATAATTCGAGGATATAAATAAAATGGTGAAATTCGACTCTACACTGAAATAACGATTAAAAATCGTAAGATTTTGTATTTTAAATTGTTGGTGTAACAATACAACCCAGCCACTCGGGGGAACTCTGTAACGGTCCCAAGCACGGACATATAGGAAGGGCTGGAGTAAGGAAGGCATCTGTCCGTAAAAAAATCTGCCAAAGCCAGCCATTCAGGATAGAAATAACTGGATGAGCCCATTAAAAACAGCGACTCCGACTAAGGATTAAACTGACAGGAAGTTGGTGATAACAATTAAACTCATGTTAGTCAACCAGTTCACCATTTTCGTTTGAATACTGATTTTTCGTGATAATATCAATCACTTCACTTCAATGCAAATTTTTAACACTGGATAAACACTTGTGTTCTCTTCATATCCCTCTACATTATTTGGTCATATTAAAGCTAAAAGCGTTGGGAACTATAGCTTTTAGAAGCGATCCTCTTTTAATCGTGTTTTTCCTCATACACGTGCGGAAGAAATATATCGATGTTACACCACACCAGGGCTAAATGACATTTCCCCATTTGTCCTAGGGCTATTAGTCATCCCCAAAAAAGACCTGGGACAGCTATGACAAAATAAAAATGACTCATAAATCTTTCTAACGCTCTGATATATTTTTTTGCAACTCAAGACATTCATTCATATTACTCTAAAGCAGGACACTTGACAAGTTTCAAGATTTGCAAGGAGAACGGTTATTTGGTATAAAAAATCCTTTACCATGATTGGTTTTGCTAATGAGATGGGAACAGGGAAGTGGAGAGAGATACTAAGAATATGGGCAGAGTGGGGAGAAAGAGGGAGAGAGAAAGACAAACAGGCACACAGACAGACAGAGAAAGAGAAAGACAAAGAGGAATAGTGAATTTCAAAGTGCAGTTTGCTTTAGCGCTGATTATATAATGTTTTCATGATGACTGTTTCCAAGAAGAAATTGAACACTTTCTTTATGAACTTAAAATACCAAGATGATGAATGTCCAACATAGGAATAGGCGCCTGCAAATGCCATCAGTATTCTCCGTAATCCTGCATCCTTGGGCTTTCTTTACAGACCTTAATTGCATGCCATTTACAATTCATTTATATATATACAGTATATATATATGTCTATATCTATATATATATATATATATATATATATATATATATATATATATATATATATATATATATATCTATATATATACATATATATATATATGTATATATATATATATATATATATATATATATATATATATATATATATATATATATATATATATATCAAAAAACAGAGAACAGGAAGTATAGATCACTAAGCAATAAACAATGGGACAGACGTAGTTTGGTGACTTGAGAGACTCTCATTTCAAGTAAAAGTAATTCTGATGGTTCTTTTGCTTGGCCTATAATTTTTAAATTCATATTCTTGCGCTTGTAGGGATGGTTTTTATGACAGACATTTCCAGGTTGGACAGTCCGTAGCCAGTATGATGACTAACCCATTATTTATTGCCTAATTTGGTTACGTGTATTTTCTGTTCTCTGGTTTGTCGGTTTATATGAATTTTAGTAGTTTTTCTAACTTTTGTTTCGAGAACTTGCTGTTTGCTCCCGCGGGTGTTTGTGCTGTATTTGTGATTTTGTTTATCGTCTTCTTTACTTTTTTTCTCTATTTTTATGTATTTTTTGCAAGTGTAATGGGTGCAGATATTGTTACTTGTTCGCTTATTGGCCTCTCTCTCTCTCTCTCTCTCTCTCTCTCTCTCTCTCTCTCTCTCTCTCTCTCTCTCTCTCTCTCTCTATCTCTATATATATATATATATATATATATATATATATATATATAATGACACAATTTAGGTTGCCAACTGAATAACAAGCTCACGAAGGAATGGGAGGTTGGGGAGGGGGCGTTGGACGAGGGCGGCATCACTTGCTTACAAAAATCTCAATAATAAACCTCTGTTCACTGTACATGTAGAAAAAACGTATGCACTCACTCATACATATAAACAACAACATACATATATATATATATATATATATATATATATATATATATATATATATATATATTATAATGTGTTATAATATGTAAAACCATTCTATAAATGTGTGTCTCTATGAAATTTTTGATGTTTTGCTTGCAGATTCGTCATTTGTTGTGAGATATGATGATATGATTTTAAAATGTCATGTGATTCTGAAATATGTTTAGATATGTTTTTTTCCATTTGTTTAATATATTGTGCAGTATATTAAAATGAATACTGAGCATTAATGCTGAATAGAGAGAAAGGGTAAGATTCTTATCACTTAGCCACATCCTGTATTGACATAAGTGTTTGGAGGAAGTCATGTTGGAGAGGGCCTCTTGTCTTATCGTTAATGAGTTGACAGTTATTGGCCAAATGCTTGTTACACATTTGTTCTGTGTGCCTATTCTGAAATTATTATCTTTATCTATGTCTGTTATATTTTTCATAATCTGAGTAAAAGAATGGGGAAGTGAGAGAGTGAAGTTGACATGCTGACAGCCGACTCAGGATTTGGTTGCAAAACACTTCTCTCTGTTTGCCCAGGTGTTTTGAGTAAACGGACGATGTCGATCATACAGATAAGAGCTCTGGCAGATTTCCTTCTGAGCCTTAGAATTCTCTGTGTGTATTCTTTGGGTATTCTGTAGAAGAGGAATGAGGTGTTCTGTGAATTCCCTATGTATATTCTTTGAGTATTCTGGGAGGGCTGTAAGATAAAAGAGGAGTACTGAATCAGAAACAGTTAGTTAGCCAAGGGGGTTGCTGGCATAAGGTTATCTCTCTCTCTCTCTCAATTACCATTCATGTATAAGGGTGTTATACTGGCTGCTCTCATATTTGTACAAGTTTTGTTAAATTCACCCACGAAGTGTATACATTTTGTAAGAGTGATCTAAGGTATTTATATTGTGCAAGCATTGTGAAAATGTGTTTTACTATTTCCTGTTGAAGAAGGTAAGAATCTTACTTGATATGTTTTGTGCTGTTATTGTGATAGAGAATTATTATTTTGATAAAAGGTGGATAATATCTCTTATAGTGATTTCTAATGTGTCTTGCTGCTAACTATATATTATTAAGTGTATATCACTGTGACTTGGCAGTGTTGTCTTTGAGAAAGTCTTAGGAAGACGTGAGTTTAACCTTTTTTAAGATTGAAGGTAATCTTTTGAAAGATTGATATAATCTTTAAACATATTTTTTTCTTAGTGAAATGGCTGTTGGTATATTTCCATTTTGGCATATTTCGTTCTTAAATGTTTATGTTGGTGATTGCTTAACATTTTGTCAGTGCATACTTAATATTGAGATTTCAGTGAGTACTTGTATTGACTTCCATTTATTGATGTTTTAGTGAACACTTGTGTTGGGTTTAATTAATCAGGTATTGTTTAAGACTTGAGTGAAAGTTAGTGGTTTGAATCTTACTTAACCAAATTGCTTTCTTAATAAATTAAAGTTTTGTGAATTAATCTTGATTAAGAAATACTTAAATCTTACACTGTTATCAGATAACGGTAAATCTTTTTGAAATTGTGAACTCTGCATATAACTTTTGAACTTAGAAATAAATTTGTCTGTTTAAAGTTTTAAAAGCACAGTGTTTCATTTTGACCACCAGAGATTAGAGAAACTAATGAATGTGTACAAGGTAAGTGATATATCTGTTTGTTCACCTGAGACTTATCTATTTGAAATAGAACCAGGGAAACCGGTATAGTGTTTGTTGAAGTGATGCCCATTTTCCACTAGTCTGTTTATAGCTTATTAGTTGTTACCTCACCCATAATTTGATAAAGTTAGATTGATTTTCTCAAGTGATAAGTAAGTTTTATGGGATCACTGTACCTTTAGAGTATTCAGTCTTAATATTTTTGTTATGAGGTTTCAAGTATCTGGTCAAAGCGAGGTAACTTTTTGGTCTTATTATTTGTGTAATAACCAGGTGCTTGATCACTTCAGACAATATGACAATATATATATATATATATATATATATATATATATATATATATACATATATATATACACACATATATATATATATACATATATATATATATATATATATATATATATATATATATATATATAGAGAGAGAGAGAGAGAGAGAGAGAGAGAGAGAGAGGGAGAGAGACAGAGAGAGATAGGGTTGGGGGGGTACAGTATTTCTAATTTGTAATCTGGCTGAAGCAAGTGCTTAGACAGATATGAGTTGAGAGGAAAGGTTTAAAATGTAGCTGGAAATGTAATGAGGCAAGTGAACTGGACAATAGGGAAGACGAGCCTACAAGAAGAAAATGGATGAATAGACGGTGGGGTTAATGACATGGAGATGGAAAAGAGTAGATAAGGATCATATAAGATTCGAAGAGTGTAGTACAGGGTCTGCCGAGAATTTTTATCAGTACAGGAAGGTAGGAAGATGGGACGAAACCAGTCAGTGGAAGAAAGAGAATATAAAAAATTTAAAGATGGAAAAATGGCGATTCTTTGAGGTGCAACAGCACAGAGTAATCAAGAAGAAAGTTATCAGAGAAAAACAAAAAGAAAGTGAAAAAGAAATTTTAAGGATGAATAGATGGTTGTTTCACAAGCAAGTAAATTTAGATATAAAGGTTGATGCAAATGGAGAGATGTTTTCTGAAATGAATACAATCCCGGGTCTAAGGAATGAATGTCTTGGAGATTTGTTGAACGTAAGTGGTAGCAGAGAGGCAAGATGAATACGGGTTGAGGACATAAGGATGGCAATTAGGAGGCTGAAGGATCGAAGCAGAACAAAACTGATATGATTGCAAGTGAGATGCTGTGATACAGTGGTAATAGTGAGCGTGAGTGGGACCAGGACTTGTAAGGTGTGTGTTCTGAATAACAGAAAAGTCCCAAAGGAACCGATGATAGGAATAAAAGTTCCACTGGAAAAGTGATCTACGTACACACACACACACACACACACACACACACACATATATATATATATATATACATACTGTATATTTATATATATATATATATATATATATATATATATATATATATATATATATATATATATATATATATATATATATATATATATATATATATATATATATATATATGTACCTTTAATAATCCTAAGACAGAAATGGACACCATTCCTCACAAAAAACGATTACGACACCCTTAGAAATCAAGCTAAAGACGAAGACTTGATTATCACACGCCCGCATAAAGGTAGAGGTACAGTCATATATATACCAATTTTGTCAAATTTAGGTGGGTTATTTAGAATGGTATTCATTTTGTCAACATAGTTTTGTTTGTCAGGATGACTGTACCTCTACCTTTATCCGGGCGTGTGATAATCAAGTCTTCGTCTTTAGCTAGATTTCTTTGTGATGAAGGGTGTCCATTTCGTCTTAAGATTATTAAAGGTATTGTTGAACACAGAATTGATGTTATTATTGAAGGAGGGAACCGTGATTCCTAAATCGTTCTGTGTTCAACTTTTCGAAGCGCCTATTATCTAAAAGAGAAGAGTTTTTGTTATCTTTAGGACAGGACTTCTGCCTACCCAATTATAAACCAAATTATCAGCAATTCTTTTTTACCTTTAGAATTACTATTCCAGAGCATAATGAAGTTCCCCTTTTGTAAAAATGCGGAATTTTTAAGATCCCAACTTTCAGCTTTAGCTCACAATACTGATTACGACACCCTTAGAATTCTAGCTAAAGACGAAGACTTGATTATCACGCGCCCGGATAAAGGTAGAGGTACAGTTCTCCTTGACAAAAAACTACGTTGAAAACAATGAATATCTTTCTAAATGACCCATCTAAATTTGACAAAATTCGTACCCCTGACCTTTATAATATAATTAAACCCGAGAATAAAATCAACTGATTTCCAAGGACACTTAAACAAAATTGGATAATAGATGAAAATATAAACCAAAATCTTTTTGTTGCAGGATCGTCGTATGAAGTCATTTATGGGCTACCTAAAATACGTAAAGAAGAGATCCCCTTAAATCCCGTTCTTTCCTGTATGAATACCCCCAACTACGGACTCGCTAAACTTCTTGTCCCGTTACTTGAACCACTGACAAATAGCTCCTATACACTAAAAAACACTCAGCGACTTTTAAAGACGACATTATTAAGCAGGATTCTAATTTGGTCATGGCAAGCTTCGATGTTGAATCCCTGTTCACAAACGTTCCTGTGGGAGAGACCATAGATATTATCCTAAACAAATTATTTCCCTTCGATGATTCCCTTTTTAATAATTTTATTAAAACCTATTTTAAGCAACTTTTAGAGCTGGCCGTGCTGGACACGGCCTTCGTTTTTGATGCTGATCTTTACAGACAGGTGGAGGGGATGGCGTTGGGTAATCCCCTAGGCCCAACCTTCGCTAATATCTTGATGAACTCCCTGGAGGAGCAAATATTATAGATAACTACCCCCTTAGTTTTCACCCTTTATTTTATAAACGCTTCGTTCTCTTCAGACACGACTATCATGCTGATAATTTTTTAGAATACGTAAATTCCCAACACCCTAACATATAATTCACTCTAGAAAAAGAGTCCCACAACTCGCTTGCTTTCCCAAATTATAAGGGATGAGATAGACTTCCTTACTGGCATTTTTATAAAAAGCACTTTCACTGGTTTAGGTAACAATTTTTACAGTTCCTGTTTCTACAATTACAAGATGAATTCCATATCTAATTTACTTCACAGGGCTCTTACGCTTACCTCTAGTTGGGTCGCCTTTCATAACGAAATCATGTAACTAACCAATTATTTTAAGAATAACTGTTTCCCACGTGTTATATTCCATAGATCGCTCAATAAGTTGCTCAATCTTAAGACGAATGATCTGCCTATAGTTCATACGGTCCCCCAAATTACGTCTATATGCAAAATTCCCCTTCCTACATGATAATAAATTAGTTTATTTCATAAGGAATTACCAGCGTTGAATCTGAAGCTGATCCCGAAGAACCCACTAACTACTGGATCCTTATTCCATTTAAGGATAGTGGGGTCCTTTGTTAGCATCTAATGTGATCTATAAGTATACCCATCCCAGATGTAGTCTGGGAACATATATTGGATGCATCAGGAGACTACTAAAAGTTCGAATTTGCTCTTAGGGGTTAGCTACAGAATGGAAGCAAATTATCGAGCCCGGATCAGTCTAACATAAGGAATCATGCTAAAATCTGTAAAACTCATATAGACGCCAAGGACTTTAAAATTGTGTTGGAATCCATAATGGACAAACTGACCATTCCAACACTCAACAACCAATCTACGTCAACACAGCTGTTTATTGCCTAATGTTTTTATTTATTTTTTTTTAACCCCGTGTGCCTTTTTCATTTATGTTGTCCTTTACGCCAGTCTAGCCTTCACTACCAATATGGGTAGGTGTTCTGTGCCCCTTCGCTGTTATTTGTCTTCTTTTTGTTATTTTTGCTCTCTGTTCTGTCTAAGATACAAATAAGGTGAGAAATAAATTTTTTATTTACCTTTCACATTATACATAAGTATTTATTGTTTTTAACGGCTTTTTCAGCCTTGAAAATGCATCAAACGATGTGAAACGTCGGCTCTTGAATAAATGTATGCAATTAGAACGCTTTTCCACGAACTCTTGATCTTGTACATACATATACCTATACATATATATGTATGTATATATATATATACACATATATATACATATACAAACATACACACGCTTCAACGTTCAACCACTTTCTCTAACAAGCAGTGGCTCAGGGGATAAAACAATACAACTATTATCGTCACATTCATACTTTCACTACTAAATCACGGGTGAGCTTTTGGGTGGAAAACATCCACAACACTGCTTTCACTCTACTGAGCTCATCAGTACTGCATCGACCACCCCACACAAGCTGCACATCTGTGTTGCTCAAACTCTTCGCTTCCATGGTATTAGGAGGGTTATTACGTCAATAAATAATATCTTTTTTTCATAGACCTCCTACATCCATTTAGCCAGTTCTTTCTAGGCCTTCCACTCCAACTCATCTAAGCATCGCAGAATTATATATCTACTATACCACTTCATCACCTTTAATTCTCTCAGCATTGCCAAAACATCTCAAAACATGGATCCATCCTTCCACCTATGCTAATCTTTTTACCAGTTTTACATAGATCCCCTTTTCTAACGATTTTAATAATTCTCACTCCGTTATATATATATATATATATATATATATATATATATATATATATATATATATATATATATATATACCTTACAATTCATCTCAATTTTTGTGTTCAATTGTATTCAGCATCTACTATTCCCTTCTATAGAAGAAGTGTTTCCTCAGTAATTCGTTCATGCCTAGAAACTTCACCTTTCTGAGACTCCGCTCCCAAACGGTTTACAAAGACACCTTTCCTTTTTTTACCTTACATCTTCAGCTGAAAACTCTTATGGACAAAGTCAAGAGACTAAAAACCAAAGGGGGCTAAAAAGGGAAATCAGGCTGCAAAGTGAGAGAAGATATATGAAAATGTGGTAAATAAATAAATTAATATGAAGGAATAGAAATAAAACCGTTACACCTGAATTCAGGACACATCAGCACAAATCTTCACCTAGTCTGTTATTCATTTGGCTGCAGTTACTTCAAAAATACTTATTATACAGTATATATATATATATATATATATATATATATATATATATATATATATATATATATATGTATATATATATATATATATATATATGTATATATATATATATATATATATATATATACACACATATGCAGTATGTACAGAGTGAGAATGATTAAAACCGTTAGAAAAGGGGATGTACGTATAACTGGTAAAAAGAGTAGCATAGGTGGAAGGATGGATCCATGTTTTGAGATGTTTTGGCAATGCTGAGAGAATTGAGGCTGATGAGGTAGTACAGTAGATATATAATGCTGCAATGCTTAGATGAGTTGGAGTGGAAGACCTAGAAAGAACTGGCTAAATGGATGTAGAGTAAGAGGCCTAGAAAAAAAAAGAGATTATTTCCAACCTCTAAAATCCTCATTTACATTCATTGTCATTCTTTGTAGTATGTATTTACTCACATAACCTCACTTTCATAACCATTCACTTTCAACTTTCTCCTCTTACTAAAGTTTAAGACTTTTACATGTTTCTGCAGTTTCTCTGTACAACTCCCAAACTACACGATCAGTAGCAAATATTACCTATTCCTCACTTCATTCACAACCAATTTCCTTATCCCATAACTTTGCACTTGCATCTAGTGCCCTTTTTTTTACCTTATTATCATTCCATCCCGCGAAACATTAAATAGGTAAGGAGCCATAAGACGCCCTTCCCTCAAACCTCAAATTTCAACAAAAAAGTTACGTTTCCGCCTACACATTCTAACGTATATTTTGCTTAATCAAAGAAACGATTTAAACAAATTACCTTCAACAGTACCATATGTACTCAGCACCCTTCACTTAGCATCTGTCAATTCGTAGTAAACAACCCTCTTTACTATCTACACCCACACTGCACGCTCTCTGGCAATTAATTCTTACGGTCACTTGATCACCTTTACCCTTGTACAGGGGAATAATATTGTTCCTCTAACTTATTCCTCTGGAATGCTTCACTAACCTAAACTTACCCTACTAACTAATATCACCAACAAACTGTTTTCATGGTAACTTATACATATACATTCTCTCTCTCTCTCTCTCTCTCTCTCTCTCTCTCTCTCTCTCTCTCTCTATCATATATATATATATATATATATATATATATATATATATATATATATATATATATATATATATATATATATATATATATATATATATATATATATATATATATAAATATATATATATATATATATATATATATATATATATATATATATATATATATATATATATATATATATAAATACATATACATATAAATACATAATGTATGTATACTTATGTATATATATATATATATATACTATGTACATATATACAACATAAACAGTACAAACGACGGGATTTCAGAGCGAAATATGGTGATTTTTTTTCGTCCGTCTGAGTTCTCTGTAACATAACAGCGGTCATATTCCTTTACTTGTCACTCCCCTGTCCTTGGATCTTAGTCTTAGTCATTTCTTTTCCATACACGGTATCTAAACGAAACTTCCAAAGAAAGTCATTTTCATGAACAATATTTTTTCCTTTCGGCATTTGCATTGTTCAAATTATTCGATGCACATCCCTTCCGAAACCAGAATTTCATTCTTCAATATCGACTCTGCAAAAGGAATGCAATTACACGAATGACAACAATAGAGGAAACCAAGAAAAGGCTCTTAGCAACATGAACTACTAAAGGCTAAGTGCAGCTCCGCCCACCCACTGGGCGTAACTGCCTTTCCCGTCCGAACTATAACCTAAGTTGAGCGCATTTCTCTTTAACCTTCTTTCATTTATAGTTAATCTCTTTGTTTTTTTTCCCTTGCTGTTCGTTTATTAATTCTTTTTCAGTTCTCTCACTGTTCTCCCCATTATCTTTAATTGCAAAACACAAGTTTACCGTTTATGTCAGCCACTTTCGATCATTCCTTTCATTTTCGTCCAAATTTTACTTGTCTTCATAACCCCCGAACCTACCGGTCTAAAACGAATGAGTTCCGCACTTCCCTGTAAGATATGCAAATACGTTTTGCATAAGTAGTTCATAAGAAATGGCTCTTTTTCCCCCCCTCTGGTGCCAATTTAAATTCCTTTTGTACATTAACATTGAAATCACTTTTCGATTTTCGTTTACTGGAACGGTTTCCATCTGATCCTAGGATAAGACGTTCCTTCAACAAAAATATCTTCGCCCCCGAAAGGTTTTGGAAAATTTTCTCTTTCCAGATTACCGTTTTCTTTTCATAACATCCCATTCAAACGAAGGCAGGGCTTCAAATAATCCACTCCATTAGACTAAAACTGCAAAACTTTACTACAATTTCAACTTAGGGATTAACAGAAATTTTTTTAAGATAGTCGTCGTCTTGTCTGATACGGAATAGTCGAGGTGGAAAAAATATCTCAAACATTGCTAAATCTACTAATCTCTTGCACAATTCATGGACTCAGATCTACTTAGTATAACCAGAAAAGTGTAAAAATGCATTACAAAGAGGCTCAAAACAAAAGCTACAAAACGGAAAAAAGACGAAATAGAGGGCAGCACTGAAGAAAAATTTTCCCACAAAGGAAAATTAGGCACCGGGTACCACGAAGCTTCATCTTCTTGTGTCGTTAATTATCCTCCTTTCATAACGAATTAGAAAATAAGAAACTTATGACATAATTCATAAAAACCTTTCAAGAGCCGCCGAAAATTTACGAGGAACCCGAAACGATCACGTTTCAATAAGTTGATGACGTTTAAAACATACGAAGCATTTTGAAAGACTTCAATTCGATTAATAGACTCCAGACAAGCGTTATTATTTCTTTTCCTTCTTTCATTGGATACTGAGATCTTTACCCTGCAGAAGGTAGATCAATAAAACGTGCCGTAAAAATGAAGGTTTCAAGCATCATTATATTATTTCAACAGGACTCAGAAAGAAACGAATGTCCCAAATAATTAAACATGTCACGAGAAAATAAAACAGCGCAAAATGACAAAAAAAAGAAAAAAGAAAAAAGCGGTAACATATGAACTATTTTTCCGTAGAGAGAGAGAGAGAGAGAGAGAGAGAGAGAGAGAGAGAGAGAGAGAGCCCTAACTCTGCTCTGTACTATTTACGTTGAAAAGGTTGAGCCATTATGTCGTTCTTTGGACCACAACCTCAATTTCATGGAATATTAGACCCATTTAATAAAGTTGTAAGCCTTATTCGACTCTTCTGAATCAAACACACAAATCGATATCTGCTCGCGCGCATTTTTTCGTCTCTAGGTATGAGAATGGGGAGTTTAATTTCAACATGAAGCCGTTTCCTACTGCGTCTGTCTTTTTCTCCTTTCAATCGCACGGCCGTTAGGTTTAGCGTATTTGATAAATAGCCCCTAGAGTTTCACGATGGCATATAACAATTTATTTAAGGATACCAGTCCTAGTTTTAGAATCCTTAGATTGCACAGCAAAGTTTACCAGATCATAGGAGCCAGAAGCAAATAAAACCGGCTAATCGTGCGGCCCTAAAGCGAATAATAATAACAATAATACGAGTTAATACGATACCACGAAAGGCAGTCCAATAGGATTGCAGGCGTATCTATGGAAATGGATAGTGAGGTTTAATGGAAGGACGCAAGACTGTGCAGAGGAAGTTTACGAAATTTATAAGCAAAAGAGGCCTGAGTTATACTCACGAGAGCTGCTCTTTAATCTTGAATTTTCTTGAATATAAAGAATATCTTTATATTCTTTTACGAAGGTTGGCTTCAGAGGGTGTTAACCTTCCAGTAGTCAGCAAAATTTGGGTATGAGTTAACCAGTCCCTCACTTTTCTTCACTCTGCGTGCGACCTATCAAAGTCAGCTAGCTTCCAGGTACAAAATTCCATTATAAGGTCAACAGAAGTACGATTGCAATACTATAAACTGCAAATCCTTAAGTATGGCACCGAACAAATCTGAAAAATATTTCCTTTTATTTATTTCTAAGCTCATAAAAATATACGATATGACAAATATTACAATCAGACTTGATTTACAAAGAACAATAACTATTCTATAGATAAGTTCGCCACTGTAGCTATTTTACCATCGAGTTTTACGAAACATTCTGAAACCGAGCGATAACAACTCGCTGCAATCTTCACGCGATCTCGAGAAACAATAGCACTAAATGATAATTTCTCAGTCTATCTCTGAGTGGTTTGAATCCTGACGTTATCGTCCATACAAAAATGGGTCTTCACCCCATTTTACATGGCCATAAGGAGGGCAGTCATACGAAACACTACTATGTTACGTGAGGCTACTAAAAAATCGAGCTAAAGATGCTAAGGATTAGGTATTACCAAATCAAGGTTTAATATAACGAGACTTGCGATAAGTGTAAAATGAATAACAATAACGAAAACTGTCTGATAACTGGTTGAATTGTCAGTGATTAATGCCCAAAACAAGCCTCTACTGTTAACACATGTTGTTATAAGCCTATGACAGTACAGAAAATATACTTCATTTCGATAAGTTTGTAATTAATGCTTTGTTTCTGATAGCGTATTTGTTACAATTTTAACGACTCAGTGGTATCACAGTATGTATCTGTTTAATTTTATTCAGTATCGATTTTCACATGATAACAGCTGAAAAATGCACGACTTTTTTTAGTGGTGTTCCAAGTTGAATTTAATTAATTTTAGACATCTGAAGGTCATCCAAGGGGATATACTAACATGTTCAAAATAAACTTTGCCACCATCATTTGGCTAACCAGACGAGGTGGGGAGAGGAGGGGAGAGAGAAGGGGAAGTAAGCAGAAGACGGAGCAGGAGATAAGTAGTATATTGCACTAAAATATATCATATACCATGTGTACTGTTTTCAAACATAAAACATGAATCTAAATGTACATGTAATAAAAAAAAAAGTAAATATGCGCCGAAGTTTATTCGGCGCAATCGAGTTTCCTGTACAGCGTATAATGCTGTATGAAACTCTCAGCCAATGCCCATTAAAATCTCAGCCGCGGCGCATGAAACTTTCAGCCACGACCCGGTGGTGGCCTGTGTTGTTGGCACCGATAACGTTGCCAAACGCATGATCATGGCTAACTTTGACCTTAATTAAAATAAAAACTACTGAGGCTAGAGGGCTGCAATTTGGTATGTTCGATGATTGGAGGGTGGATGACCAACATACCAATTTGCAGCTCTCTAGCCTCGGTAGTTTCTAAGTTCTGAGGGCAGACAGAAAAAGTGCGGACGGACAGACAAATAGCCATCTCAATAGTTTTCTTTTACGGAAGACTAAAAACGAAACATTAAAGATAGCTGTTATAATCATAACTTTTGCAGAAAAACGATATCACAGAGTATTTAAAAGCATTCAGTAATGAAGAAGGGGACTTTAAAATTCAAAATTTATACTTACAGAAAATGGGACGGAAAATGGAAGATGGCAAAATAACGTTCTAAATCAGAAGGGAAATTGAATGATTTGAGTCACTGAAGGATATGAAACGCTCACAAACGGAGAAAACAAGGTAATAACCATGAGATGGAAAATGGCAAATGAAGGGTTATTGTAATTGTCATTAAAATAATAACTAAACACGAAAGAGAATGGAAGAAGTTTTTCCTACCTGTCAGTAATTTGGTCGTATGCTTGTATTTTTTTTTTTTTTTGGAAAAAATTTCTGCAATCTGAAAATTCCAGTCACTCACTTCTTAATTCAATTTGCATAGAAATAATACAACAAATTTTATTCAGGCAGATGATACTAACTGCATCACAGTTATTGCAATTTAAAGTTTCTCACTGTCATATGACGAAACTAGGAGCCAACGTAATCATGGTGTTTTTGATGAAAACCTGACGAGTCATAAAAAAACAAAGCTGTATTCTTAGATGGAACTCAAGAGTGAAAGTGATGAAAATTTGACAGAATTTAATTTTCTTTATGTAATTATCATTATTATCAAGATGGACAACGGTGAAAAGAATTATAATTGCTATCCAGACAATAAACAAGGCTGACCACCTTCAAACGTCGAAATATTAAGAAACTTGAAGAGAAACTCGACAAGGAAAAGATATATGTCCCAGACCCAACTTCCGGCAGTCGGTTAGGGAACGGGGCCAAGTTCTCTTTGGAGCACCAAGTTTGATTGTTTTACGGCCACAGCGAGAAGTTTTCTTTCCTCAGACTCCGAGACAACAGCGTGTACAGTAAAAATACATCCCGATGTCTCCACGTATGATAACATATGCGGTCGTTTCCTCTGTCAAAATAAGAGAGAGAATGCAAAAGCAATGTCAGGTAAATGACAGCAATACTTAACTTCCGAAATCTGAAAATAGAGATAGGTAGTTCGGAACTGAGACGCGTAAACCTCACTTTTACAGGGAAATTTTGCGAGGGAAACACTGTGAGCCATATTGATTACGGTGAGTAAACCTTAAAGTTTTACGAGGCACTGAAGTTCTTATACAAATCTCGCTTTAAAAATATTTGCATTACATTGCTTTCCGCATCCAAAATTTAAACGACCATGCGGGCCTCATTCAAACAGTTTTGAAGGAAAAATGCGGTCATTTTAGTGGACCGAGGTGTAACATAACATTGTTTTAGAATAGGTTCCTCATAAAATTTTAATGTTCATTTGTACCAACACCCTCAGAATCGGTAATGGGCAAATCTGGATTTTCTGGAACGATAGTGGGTACATATCCAACCAAAATCGACATAAACCGACCTGGTTCTGGTGCTTGTAATCATAATTCATCTTAGAGAATATCAAAATCCTAAGCAGAAAAACCAATGTACTATTATTATTATTATTATTATTATTATTATTATTATTATTATTATTATTATTATTAAAAATACGCATAGTAGCATCAGTCTTGAAATGAAGAAACAAATCCACAGTCACGTATATGTATGTACATATATATTTAAAGATACGTCTGTACAGATTTATCTTTAAATATATGTACATTACATAACTGTGGATTTGTTTCTCCGTTATTATTATTATTATTATTATTATTATTATTATTATTATTATTATTAATCCATGTAACTTCATTTCTTGTTAATCCAAACTACAGAAGCTTCAAAGCCTTGTGCCAAGTTTCCCCTAAAAGCTTTGACCTTTTACTAACGTAGCCTCTCCATTCCAGATTTACTAGCATCAGTTTCTATGTTTTTTTTTTTTAAACCAGCGGACAAAATCTGTGTAACTAGTAAGAATAAGCTTTAGGACTTCGAAATTTGATAACTGTCTCTTATTTGCTGCTCATCACCCTTCACCTCACTGCCTACGTAGCAACAGATAATTAATATTCAGAATCGATATGCTCTGACCCACAGGTATGGTTAAAACACTCAAAAATCTATATGTGTTAATAGAGTTTCATGGTTTTAACTCTAAAAGGCGAACAGTAATTTCACAAATCAGCGAGACTCAACACAAGTTGGCATTCAGATATAATGAGGAGTTTATGCCGGTGGGGAAATTTGTTCCTGACCCTAAGGGAAAGTGGAGATAGAATGAGGAAGAAAGAAGTAATGGGATAAATAGTTGGAAAGAAAATTCGAGGGAATGAAGGGAAGCCAGAGATAATAAGACGGAGGACAGGGGAGAGAGAAATGCTGGAAATGGTTTGAGAGAAAGGAGGAGGAGAAGGAGAGAGTAAGGAAAATAGTTCAGACGAAAGGCAGAGGAAAAGAACGCTGAAAACAGCTTGAGAAAGAGGCGGCTGGTCAAGGAGTGAACGTCTGTGTATCGTCACAGCAATGAGGGTAATTTACCAGGCGTGATTTCTTCATTAGTACTCTGACCTAACTGGGCCAGTTAGGTCACACGTTTGTCTTTTTATGCCGCTGAAATATTTAATACTAGATAAACCTGTTCTAGAAGGTAAAATCTGCTTTCAGGTGTGAGCTATTAAAGGATCAGTTATTAAGTTTTAACGTCTCTCTGTCTGTCTGTCTGTCTAACTCTCTCTCTCTCTCTCTCTCTCTCTCTCTCTCTCTCTCTCTCTCTCTCTCTAAGATAATTGTAAAGAGAGCTCCCGTGGGGATTGATTATGCTTTATTAAATGGTTCTTCAATTACATCTGTATTTCAAGGAACAGCTTATAGGCTGGGCAATGACAAAAATGAATCTAGAGAGCAAAAAAAAAAAAAAAAAATTTACAGCAATAAAGGAGGGATAGGAACCATGTCATGCATGTTTCATCTCACTCATATGCTTTAAAAACGGCTGCTAACAAGTTAAAAGGATCCGTGTCACCTCTCACTGTAATTCAGACTACCCATGATGCAGTGTTAGCAATCACTTTATTTTTTTAAATCTTCATGTTGTCTTGCTGATTTGACTAAATAAAACAAGTCTTATGCATTTTACTCCTCTGGCTAAAAGGGAAACTGGTGTGGCATGTCCTTACGAACCGCTGGAGCCTTCTGTACACGTAATGAAATTACTAAAGAAAAAAAAAACTAGGAAAAACACTTAACAAGCATGGTAGATGTAGGACAAATCACAACAAATTTCAGTCGGAAGAACACGTGTTGCTGCACTGTCCCATCTAACGAGAAATAACAGAAAGACTTCCTGGCATACTAGATTTGTCAACATTCCCATCATCATTGGCAGAAGCGAACTGTGTCGTAAACCTCTGCAAGTACGCGTTTGATACTCTGATAATGTATGACAGCTATCGGACCATCTGGTATGATAGTGTGATACTTTAGTTGTACCAAGTACAAACATACGTCTATCAACGAGGAGATATCACTGTAAACAATTTGAGTAGGATTTATGTGTCTAATTATCTGTTGATAAACTTACTGAAATAATCATTAGGACAAGAATACCTATCTCACGTTGTGTGTACACACATACACACACACACATATATATATATATTTAAATATATATATATATATATATATATATATATATATATATATATATATATATATATATATATATATATATTTAAAAAAAAATATATATATATATATATATATATATATATATATATATATATGTGTGTGTGTATGTATATAAGCGTGTGTGTGTGCACACACACAACGTGAGATTGGTATTCTTGCCCTGTTGATTATATCAGTAAGTTTATCAACAGATAATTAGACATACATAAATCCTACGCAAATTGTTTTCAGTGATATCCAGTCTTCGATATGCAATATATCCAAAGCGGTATTCTTGATTAGAAAGACGAAATGTATTAAAGCTTATAGCTTTCGTTCATTCTTCTGTGAACTTGATCACTAAACTAAAAAGAGACACACAACAATAGTGAAGAAAGAGAACCATATATTAACAAAATGAAAGTAATAACAACTTTAAAAGAAGCGGGCTGGTTATTGAGCCATATTTCTTTCCAGAATTCTAAATTATCTGCGACGCGGGAAAACACGCTGGTTTTATTCTTGAATAATATCTTGAGGGTCGTTATCCAAAATGGTAGCTTGCTCAAGACGACGACCAGCGTGTTGTCCAGCCTCGCAGGTCACTTACAGCTCTGGAATAGGCGACCAGCCATAAGGCAAAAAAGTGCTCAGAAAAAGTTTCTATGGCATTTCTTGTTACAAGCAGACAACCATGCCCGAGTTACTCCATACAGGTAACTTATTATCGTATTGGGTGTTGGCCAATCTGAATTTGGATTTTTTTGCAAAATATGGGCCATTTTTGCTCAAAAATGTCCAATTTTACCCAAGATTTGATAAAATTGGTGTTTTTGTTTATACTTCCTCCATTTTTGCTAAGAATTGGGTAAAATTACTATTTTTGTTTTTCAAGCACTATTTAGCTTGTTACAAGCTACCAACCAATAAATATTCACTCATAACACGTCATTTATTAAGCTATCATGTGACGACCTCTGGTTAGACGCTCCAATGTCTCCTACAAAACAAAGAGTTTTGTATGGTGTCGAGAGGAGAATGGCGAAGCCATCTCCACCCGCAAAGATGCTCAGCCATCAAGAATCACACATGCTATTGAAGCTGTAGAGAAGTTGGCTGAACTGTTAAAAAGATCCAATGTCTTCAAGCTCAATCAGGCAAGAATAGTTGAAGATCACCTATAAGATGATTCAATAGAACATAACTTTGAAGATGCAGATTATGATGTCGGTCAAGAAGCAGAATGCGAACCACAGCTCATTTTGTTGACTACCATGGATGTTGCTACTTCTGATATGCAGAGAGACTTGCTTACTGCCAAAGATAGAGGCATTGCATTGGTATGTGAAAATGTTAAGCAATGTCTGATTGATCAGTCTGTGCCATTGTTTGATCCACTTAAACGGAACATATCCAAAACATTTGGTACTGTTTACAAAGCCAGTATCACAAACAAGAATAATGACAAGAACATTTTAAAAGGTGACAGAAAGCTAATACAACAGCTGTTCAGTGCATCCAGAGCAGGCCGCACTATTAATATAAAGGAAGTTCTCACACATTAACTGTTGCAGGCACCACCATCTTTATGGAAAGTCAACGGGAAAATTAATTCCACCTCACAATCAGACATGATTGCCATCTTATCTGCAGATGTAGAAACACCACCATCAGTGCCGGATGCAGCTCCCACTCAGCGGACGTGTGTACTGATAGATGGTCATGCCCTGATCCAGTCCTTGGGAAAGTCAAACAATGCACAAACATTTAATGACTATGCAAAGGTCTTCTTTGGTGTTGTTACCTGCCATGTAAAAGCTAGCGTCAAGCAAGTTGACGTAGTCTTTGACACTTATGTCAAACAGTCAAGCAAAGGACCAGCACGAGAGAAAAGAACAGGTAAGAGGAGGCCAATCAGGAAGATAATAGAGAATGGTGATGTTCCCTTACTGAAAGTGTGAAAGCAATTTATAGCACTTGATGACAACAAACTTACCTTGCTGAATTTCTGAATGGCTATATCATGGAGCATGGATGTGAACTGGTGACAGGTGGTGGCTTCAAAGATCATGAATCGGCCAAGTCATCACTTTCGAGAGATATAGCAGATCTTCGGAGCAATCATGAGGAGGCAGATACACGCCCGATATTGCATGCACTTCTGCAACAGGATCATAATTGTATGCAGAGACACTGATGTACTATTGTTGTTGATTCACTTTTTGGGCAGCAAGCAAGGGATTGACATTTGGATGGTAAGCGGGACAGCTTGCCATGTGAAATGCTATCCTATCCATATCATTGCTGAAAAACTCCCACTGCAAATTCAAGAGAACATATTGGGATTTCATGTACTGACAGGCTGCGATTCAACATCATTCTTTAGTAGGTGTGGAACGAAGAAGTGTTTGAGCAGATCCAGAGCTGCTTAGTGGAGTTGGTCGAGATGGTGATGTTGCGCCGGTAGAGGAATATGTGTGTGTGCTGCACAGTGCCCCGTGTCCGTCTGTTGGTGTCAATCAAGCATGGCACGACATGTCTGAAAAAGTATAAACAGAACTAGAGAAGCTGCCACCAACCAAGGCTGCGCTACAACTCCATCTGGCACATGCCAATTTCCAAGACAAGGTATGGCTGCAATCAAATGTAGGAGTGCAGAGCACTGGACTACCATCAGCCACAGGTGGCTGGAAAGAGACTGATGGTGGCAGGTTACAGATGGTTTGGTCAACACTCTCCCCAATCGCCGACGCATGTGTTGAACTGGTGACGGTTGCAAGTCCAAGTGCAAGACTGCATCTTGTAAATGCAGCAAAAATGCTCAAAGGTGCCTTCCTGCATGCAACTGTAATGCTGAAAACTATAGAAACCCAGCAGGATTAGACTAATTAAGACACTACACGAATATATATCAAATAAGCCCTGAAACACCTGTTAAGAAGCAATTTCAAATCCAGTATGATTTTGTTTACTCTTAAGGAGAAACCCTGACCTTTGGTACTGGCACTGAGGATTATGCCCCCGGTGCTCATTAGTAGCAGCACAAAAAAAAAAACTAGGGACAATGAACCATGTGGCGTCTGGCAATAACCCTCCCCCCCAACAAAAAAGAAAAAAAGGGGGATTCCTTTAAAACAGAGGACTAGGTGCCAGTTATATTACTTTAGGATGGAAAATGAATGACGTACACTAATTTTTATGTTTTGGGGGCCATTTTGGACGCCATCCAAGTACACTTTTATTGATCTATTTGGGTTTCTGGACCCCTAAAACATACGTGTAGGCCCCAAAATTATACCTTTAGGGTATATAATAAGCGACTTATGGCCATTTTAAGATTTTGGTGACCATATTGGCGACCATCTTTGAAAATTAGGGTCAAAATTAGAAAATGACCATGGCCAACACCCCATACGCTAATCTGTATCTTATGGTGATGTGATTTCACATGGTTGGTTGCTTATAACAAAAAGTGCCATCGGAAGTTACTTAAAGGGAACATGGCTGGCCGGCTAGAAAGAAACATGGCTCGATAACTAGTTCAATTGTTTCAACCTTGTTAGCAGTTTCCTTTTGTTCACATTTGGTTCTCTATCTTCAACACTGTTGTAGTCTTTTTCTATTTTAGTGATCAAGTCCACAGAAGGATGGACGAAAGCTATAAGCTTTGTATATATTTCTACAAATACACTTCGTCTTTCTAATCAAGAGTATTATTGTGGATCCTTCTGTAGATAACTGAGAAGCACGATACGGTGTTTTTATATTTCAATACAATAAGAGTATTATTGTGATCCTTCTGTATACATTATACACACATATATATATATATATATATATATATATATATATATATATATATATATATATATATATATATGTGTGTGTGTGTGTGTGTGTGTGTGTGTATACACATACATATAATGTTTGTCTTTACACGTGACTTTTTGTACTCACATACTAAGTCACAAATTTATAGAATCTTGGGAGTGACTTAATCCCAAACGGAATTATAAGTGATAAATGTGCCTGCTCGAACCTGGGCCTTTGGTTTAGATTCAGCGGTAGAGAGTCTACTTAACCATTTAGCTATCGAGAGAGATAAAAGTTGATATCGACTCTGCTATAAACATCCCCGTCGAATTCAGTTCATGTACTTATGACGGATATCAGCCCATCTCCACCGTGATGGCTGATCAGTAAGTTTGCAACACTTCCATGATTATGAAGTTCTGTCACACACATTTTTATGTGGATGGTAAATAAAGAAAATAAGCAGGGTATCCGCAGAACTAAGTAGTAACCGCACTTTAATAACTACAAATGTAAAATCATGAAACTGCGTTAATAGAACATTGTATGGTATTCGTCAGTCATGGCGAACTTAAAATTTAGGAGAGCAATATCTATACACTGCCCTTTTCATGCTAATCATGGTGATATAAACTCCATAAGATCCTTATAGCCCTGTTATCCTAACAGAACCCTAAAAGAATCAGACAAAAACAACGGGACCACGAAAAGAGATCAAAGCATCTTGACCTTGTAATCTTCCCCACGAATGGAAGGAGGTGATTTTCCCTCTTAGGAAAGTTAATTACGGAAAAAAGGCAACTGCCGGAGTAGGACTAGGTTCGAAACCTCGACTTACAACAACATTACCAATGTCAAGGCGTTAAGACCTTGAACAACCACACCAAAACTAACATTTCTACGGCAGCAACAAATGATTATCATGAGCATTTCACTTTAAGAAAAAACCCCCACTTACAGATGCTAGTTCAAGCCTTCAACTGGATATGAACTCGACAAATGAAAATTATTATTTGGTGGTACTATCGACGCAACTCGCTTATCCTTTAGGTTTGAATGAATCATAAAATTCAAGCTCTAAACACAAGCACGGGGTCACTTTCGGCCTTTCAGCTCATAAGATAATGAAAAGAGGGAGCTGAAGTGGTTGGAAAGAAAAGATAAGAGATCTAACAATATGTAAGGTGACGCAAAAAGATCTGTAAGTGAAACTGGGAGAAAACCACAGTTATAATATTTATTTCATCGGACGGGCTACTAGACTGATTTAATACACCATACTTAAAATCCAGTCGCTTCATGCACGACAGCTTTGGCAGCAAATTAACCGTCAAATTAAAACACTCTTTCATCTACAAAGGAAAAAAAGTCACAAGGAATATTCAGGCTAAAATAACATTCTTGAACTTTTATATTTCGGCTATTTCTACTATTTTAATTATAACCTTTAACACTTCCGTACACCTTAATGCTGATATAATATGGGCGTTTCTTGGCGGATTCTTGCATGCTTGTAGATTGGCCTTCAGTTCGCATTCGGGTTACGTACATGAAGACTACGACGAATAATTTTAATTATTTTAACGGAGCACTAATCCCTTACCTCATGATATTTCAATCTTCTCTCATTAACTCCATTCCCATAACGAGGCAATCATGTCGATTAAAAACCAGGTTCCTATTCCCTTTAGGGCAAGCTAGGCACACTGGGATTTTAAGGAGTATAAATAAAAAAGTCACAGCTCTTCGCCTGGTCTCGACCATTTGAAGCACCCACTGAAAATCGCAGGTTTTGCTAAAAGCGATGAAAATTATTCAGAATGTCAAAAGCCCGTGCCATTCATCTTACAAAATCCCAAAAGGTGCCTCCTTGTGCAAGCAATGAACCTGACCTTTTCGACACTTGGAGTGATTAGGCCAAGGCATATCCCAGTTGAAATATGATTGCTTGACTTAGGATTTATTCCTTATTTTCTTCCTATTCTTCACAATAGGATTTTGGTTGATTTAATACAGGCGAGATCAAACGCCGAAGGAAGTCTGTACTCTGGATAAAGCTTCTTAAAGTAATATCAATAATAATCTACTTAAATAAATCAGAATGAGGCACTTAAAAATTCACCTATGTACAGGTGTATCCAACCAAAGTCTTCACGAAACTGTCGCACCACTTTTCATAAACTGTCTCTTCAGCATAATATTCATATTTAGCTGAAGAAACACTATGTAAATGTGAAAGAGCGCCTACGAAACTACGTGAGTATACACATCTATAAATGATTGGACATTTTAACCAAAACGATAAACAGTAAAAGGATACGCTGGCAAACCTGGTATCTTATTACCCCATTGGCAGCTTTCCTTGTTTCATTCGATCAGATTTTATGAAAATAGACAAAGGCTTTCATAGGAAAGAGACCAAGAACCTGACAGTACATAGAGTAGCAGTCTAACTTTGGTTCACAAGTTGAGTGACTGACATTTTAGAGAAGAACGAGCTGGAGGACGAAGATTCTAAGTTCTCTTTATATTAAGATAATAATTTTCAGAGTGAATAATATGGGAAAAGCTTATACAAATACTGAGGTTACACTTTTTCTTCTCTCCAGGAAATAAATATAACAGCCATATTTTATAGATATTCTTGTCCCTTTGCTTCATCTACTTAAATTTATGTTCAGGATATGGATCTGTAATATTCACTGATTTCCGAGGGTGCCAGACTGACAAAGGAAGAGGGGAAAAATGAATTAGGCTTAAAAGCCCTGTGCATCTACGGACATACCGTGTACCTAATAGTTAGTCGACCGTGGACTGTGATAGCGACTTCACTATCAAAGGCGTGTTGCGAACCAGATGGTTAGCACATTTTGAAGCCACCCCTCAACAGCAAAAAGGCCTATAGTTAATATATGTATATATATATGTATGTATGTATGTATGTATATATACATATGTATGTATACACATGTACACACACACACACACACACACACATATATATATATATATATATATATATATATATATATATATATATATATATATATATATATATATATATACATACATATTATACACTTTACGTGAAAGCAAGTGAGTGAAGCTTGTGAACGGGTAATTGTGGAGTAGAAATGGCCGCTGCCCATCCGCGAAACTTGCCATTTTCACTTCAATGAATTCGGGATTAAATTTTTAAAACCTAAACAGTACCAGAGAATCGAAGAATTTAAAAGCTGCAGTTACATGTTGGTGACTGTATGAAACACAAACATTACATCTATATCTGTATGTGCACAAACATTATATCTATATTTTCCATTTCAGATCCAAAGGCCAGTATCTCAAAACTCCTGCTCAAGGAACGGAAATAAAACCCACTATAAACGAGGAGATTAAGAAGCTGCTGAAATGTGTTTCCATAAGTTACAGAAACACGACACCATCTTACTACTTAAGAAGTATATTACACTTCTACAATCCTGGGGAGGGGCTGATTACCCGGCAGTAAAGAGTGGATTATAACTTCCAAAATTGAGTCAGTTCCAAGGAAAAACAATTTAAGATTTAGGAGCAACGAAATTATATCAAAGCCCCCTTTCTGTAGTTACCTTAGGTGATTTTAAAGTTAATTAACATATCTGGATAGAGGGAGAGGCAAAGGGGTTGGGGGGAGAGAGTTATGTAGGGGTTGGGCGTTGGACACAAAGAAATTCGCATCGCAGGGAGGAAGCCGAATGGGAAGCAGCGCTCACGAAAAAGAACATAGAAACCGATGCGATAAACTACGAGAAGGGGAAGGAGAAATAGGAAATGAAAGAGATATTAAAATAAAATGAAATATTAATCTACCAAAGACAGAGTGATCAAACACTTCAACTGCAATAGAAAATACTGTTCTACACTATGAGGAGGATGCAGTGGAGAGATAACATTTTTGCCAAACAAAATATGGACTACTGCATTATTCTAAACGCCATTCACACACACACACACACACACACAGTCCGCCCCGGCCAACCCCAAAAAAATCTCAATTCGTTACGCGATCATCTAACTAAATGGAGTCTAATTGTCATATAAACATATATGCTCTAAACGCAAAATTAATATTCAGTACGAATAACTTAGTTTTAGCTCTCTCTCTCTCTCTCTCTCTCTCTCTCTCTCTCTCTCTCTCTCTCTCTCTCTCTCTCTCTCTCTCTTTTTTTTGCCACTCGGTCTGAAACTGAAACAACCTGTATCCTATATATGGGCTCTCAATATGACCTCATATTAAGGAAGCCACCAAAATTTCCATCTCTCTCTCTCTCTCTCTCTCTCTCTCTCTCTTTTTGAGAGAGAGAAAGTCTTTTTAGAGAGGTGGCGGCATGTGAGTCGAAATATCAGTCGAAATGTCTGCTGTTCATGATTGTAAATGAATAATCATTTTGCTTTTAAATATTCCATACACTGTAGAAAAATACCACTGAATTAAAATACTATTGATTTTGCGTATTTCATCTTTTGTGTTTGAAAGCATACTTAACCGTATGATCATAAAATGATTCATGAACAAAATAATCATACACTTGCATGAGAGGCTACTTTTTTTAATGTTCCCGGACTCAGCAATTACAAATAATAATATCAGAGTAATCCATTTATTTTAAATTACATAAAATGGAGAGAAACAAAGCTAAATTAAAGATCTCCGAGTCAATGATACTCCAGAAGTCACCATTAAATAACCTCTGAAACAATACAAAGATAAAAAAATAAAAACAAAGCAGTTACTGTGTTTAAAGTTGCATTAACAATACACCACAAAAGAGGTCACAAAGGAGACTTGTCTTACGAAATCGAACTCTCTCTCTCTCTCTCTCTCTCTCTCTCTCTCTCTCTCTCTCTCTCTCTCTCTCTCTCTCTCTCTCTCTCAGTAAGACTTCGAGGTTTACAGGTAATGCTTGATATAACTACAATGGATTAAGGGTATAGAGTAAAGGGATACAGGCAGGGAGATATAAGTTCCTTGACTCCATTACCAAATGCAAGAGATACTCTAGTTAAGTACCGAAGGGATCAAGACTTTGAAGGGCCGTAATATCGGCTACATAGCACAGTCAAAATAATTTCCCTAAATAAAAAGAATATCAGGACGATTATTTGTGTACATATATGGGAAAGTATACATATGCACCTGAGAGATCCTTGTGGATATATCTGCAAAAATTCACATATTCATACAAGTAATTACTGTATACACACATACACTTTATATATATATATATATATATATATATATATATATATATATATTGTGTGTGTGTGTTGGTAAACATCATTAGTTTTCTGATAATTAAGTCTACAACGAAGTACTTAAAAAACGGTGTATTTTCACCAGTTTGCCTTTAAACTGGTGTTTTTGTAACATAGCGAATATAATCATACGAACCCTAGAAAGCGTTTTAGGCAAACGACTTGAAATCTCCAACCATGAATTGTACAACCTGTCTCCGTTATCGCAAATCCATAACTATGACCTATCGACAAAGGCATTCTCGCCTCTACTATGCTTATGAGTCCTTTGTCGTAGCAACATATCCAGAATCGCTATTGTCAACACAAGTACCTCATCTGGAAGCTTCCGATGTCGAATTAATGAGAGTTGCGCCCCTCGTTCCAACCCGGACCTGTTTATAGGCTGGGGAGGTTTGGTTTCAATTGTTTCTTCGAAACCTCAAGCTCCTTCCATGAATTAAGTGGTAAGATTATCTTCATAGCATACGATCACTACAGAATTTTTACCTTGTAATATGATAATACACTAGAAATTAATTATATATATATATATATATATATATATATATATATATATATATATATATATATATATATATATATATAGGTGTACGTGTGTGTGTGTTTTGTGTTTGTGCTGAAGGTCGTTCTCCTGACTTAGTCTTGGACTCGGCCTAGGACCATGACGACTCGAACTCGACTCGATCTCGTACCTTCTAGCCCCAAAGATTTGGTCCAAGGCCAGCTCGAGGCCACTGTATTTGTAATTTCAGGAAACCGGTCGAGCGGCTTCAGGCTAATTCCATGAAATCCAGGTAGGCGGCCAATCTTATTATCTTGAATACTTTTACGTAGGAATAATACAAATGTATTAAAGTTATAGTGACCTTGGGGTAATTAGACTGAAAATACAGAGCTTTAATTTGTCCCCTATATAATTACAACGCTAAAGTGATTGAAAATCACGTAACCCATTGACAAGCATCTATTTGATGACTTGTGTTACATTCCTTAACATCAGTAACCCAGTGACATATTGATGTTTGAATTGAATTATTGTTGTAGAAATTCGCGTCCTGGACTCGGAAATGGTATCAATTCGGAAACAAATTCGGAAACTGAAACTTAGATTGCAGTGGGACTCAGACTTGGACTCCTATACTGTGCTTTGAATTGGGACTCGCACGGCGGGGACTCACACTTCGTCTTGACTTTGAACGGTATTATTATTATTATTATTATTATTATTATTATTATTATTATTATTATTATTATTATTATTATTATTATTTCAGTAGATGACACCTATTCACACGGAACAAGCATACCAAAGGGGCCATTGACTTGAAATTCAAGCTTCCAAAGAATGTTGGTTTCAAACTCCCACCGCAGACCCCACACTGCAGCAGTAACTGATCCTGATGCAGAGCCAGTGATTTTTCATCGCCCTGGGGGAGACACGAACCGGCTTGTAAATGTATAAATGGTATAAAATCCACTAGCAATTATATACGTCCACATACTTAGTTAAAAGATATTGTGGATATTTCAGTTACTACTACATAACATAACAATGCACTCTCCTTAGAACATTTATACACATTCAAATCATACAAATATACATACATACACTACATATACATACACACACAAATATATATATATATATATATATATATATATATATATATATATATATATATATATATATATATATATATATATATATATTTTCTGAGCGCATGAAGATGCGCACAAACTTGCCGCAGAGGCAGCCATCGCTTTCTTAAGAGGAGACGGAAGCCTCTTTGATGTAAGCAGACTTGATTAAAAGATGGAAAGAGTCCGCTGGAGCTAATATGAGACTGGTGCGACTTTCCTTTTTCATATATTAATATATTTTTTTCCCTTTTCACAGATAATGGAATGCGTTGGCTCGGTTCGTTTAAATATTCCAATGTTCCATTACTGAAATTGTGCTGGAACCGCTCGTACTTTTTGCCGAATTGGATTCTAAAAATAGGTCTATACGGAGAGACAAATACTTGAATTTGCAGTTTCTTGTCATGTAACGGAAGGCAGAAAGTATTAATCTCCGTACCGGGTCGCTATGCCATTCCTGGATTGATTCAAGCCTTCATCTGTAACAAAAGTAGCAGGAAGTTATCCTCTAATCTTATGAAACGGGAGACCCGGATGAATGCCATTCTTAAGTCTAAATTGAACTAATTACCAAATAAAAATATATTTACAAAAAATTACTTCATGTCGCTTCGCTGAAAGGGAGCGTTTGACTGCTCATAAACTGTTCACTGATTCGTTACGTTTGAAAAAGTATGAAATAAAAAATAATGTCATTACATTCATACATGTTTCTGTTCCAAAGCTTAACTACAAAACAATAACAATTTGGGACATAAGAGACATATTCAAAACGAAAATCTTCATAACCAAACATTCACAAAATACTTCACGTCTTCATCAAACAAATTTACTATTGCAATCTCACACCCTCTTCACATTCTGGGAAAATTCGGGTGGAAACGAAAACGACAAAACTTTTTGCACGATACCAAAAAGGGGAAAATATTAAAGAACCCCTAATTACCTTGGCAAAACATGCGGGATATTTTTCCGCAGATCTACATACATGCGTGCAAGAATTCCCAAACCCCATTTGTAAGAGTCTTCCTCTCCGGGAAAGGAGGTTAATGATGATATCATCGGATGCTCTCGCCGGAAGCAAGAATTTGCATAATAAGGAAGCGAAAATGAACAATTACGAGAGGCTAAGAATTATGTTGGGAAAAAGTGGATAACGTTAATGAGTCTTTGCGGACGCCTCTAAGAAATAAAGTGTGCAAGAATGACAGACGACGTCATCCGACCAGTAAAGCCTGAAAGAGGAGCCCAAGACCATTTTAAAAAGCTCACTCAGCCTTTTGATGTATTCTTTGTGAGTGGCAGACGAGTGGAGATGGGAGGCTCTCCTCGCTTCCACGAAAGGAGAGCACTTCAGCGAGGGAAAGATTAGTCTTTTTCTACAGGTGAGGAGCTTGTTCTGAGGCGACGAGCTTTCCCCGACCAAAAAAAAAAAAAAATAAAAAGCCTCAACGACGTTCTCCCACTTTCGCTGGATGAAAAGCCACTACAGGAATGAAACACTCAAATATTGACTTAGGTTCATGGTAAAAGTGGCGTTTCAATGGCCACTAAAGTCGAGATATAAAATAACAAGAGGAAATTGATGTGGAATGTTTGCTTGCTGAACTTGGGTTAGTGACTGCAACAGTGATGGAAGGATAATTTTAATTAAAGGAGAAATTGAAATGATTATTACATTGCGCAAGAGAGAGATCGTTAAGGACACTGAGATTTGTCCAGTTCAAAAGCTTGACAAATCATGTATGTTAAGATGTAAGCCAGAGCATAGAGCTGAGCGAATTTCATAGTAAAACCAAAGCAAAGATTTCTCTAATGAAAAGTGAAGTTTAATTTGATTCTTGAAGCCATCTCCTTATTGCAGGCGCAATTTCAAAATATGTCCAACACTGTCGGAATGCTACAGCGATTCTTACACATATTTGTATACCAGAATAAGAAGGCGAAAATTTAGAAGCCTCCTTGGTATCAAAAGGAAAAACACAAGGTGCGTGTCAATCACAGACGATAAACGAATCTTTAAGGTATTTATTTAGCTAACCGTCAATTCACAAATGACTTTTCGGGACTCAGGGCATATGCTTCACATCAGTCGTTCGTATCTACAGCAAGTAAAAAATGCGCCGAAGTTCCTTCAGCGCAATCGAGTTTTCTGTGCAGCGTATAATGCTGTATGAGCCGCGCCCATGAAACTTGCAGCCAAGGCCCGGTGGTGGCCTGCCCTATAGCGATGCTAGACGCACGATCGTAGCTAATTTTAACCTTAAATAAAATAAAAACTATTGATGATTGCAGCCCTCTAACCTCAGTAGTTTTTAAGATCTGAGGTCAGACAGAAAAAGTGCGGACGGACAAACAAAGCCATTTTAATAGTTTTTTTTTTTACAGAAAATTAAAAATCACTGATTACATCAAGAAAATATTCAGTACTTCATTTTCATCTATGGCATTTTAGCCCTATTCGATTTCTTTTCTATTCATATTCATAGCCTAAGCTCCCATGCTAGACCTTATTTGCAGAAGTTCCAGACGTTCACCAAAATTAAGATCTTATCTTCCTTTATTTATTGTCTAACCTTCCACAAGATTTCATCAAGACCGTAGCTAACTTCTTGAACGACCAGGAAATGAAGCGGGGCAGGGGGTTGGGGCGAGATACACAAACTAAAGAGGTATAAATTCTACCATCCCAACTCTACTGTCCGAGGTTAAACGTATGAATTGTGTGTGTGTGTGTGAGTATATATATATATATATATATATATATATATATATATATATATATATATATATATATATATATATATATTTATATATATATATATATATATATATATATATATATATATATATAAATATTATATATATACATATATATTTGTGTACATATACACACTATACATGTATGTATTTATGTACGTATATATATGTATATATACATATGTATATATTCATATATACAAATATATATATATATATATATATATATATATATATATATATACATACACACACATTTATATATACATATACATACACATCTATATGTTGTATATGTATACATATATAATTCTGAGGTGAAAGACTTTTACTCCAGTTTCTTTATTCCCCTTGTTATCATGAGTCTCCATCCACAATCCTTATTTTATATTTATCTCTCATAATTTTACCTCTGTTCTCACGGCCATTCGGACCAACATTTGAACATGAAGAGCTGAGCACTCTGAAACTTTCCTGGAACAGCAAATGGAGGATTCCGTTACTTCCGTTCAAGCCATCCCCAGGCCATACATCTTAACTGCCAGAGTGTTCTTACGGACATGGTGGTTCTTTAAAGGCTTAATGAGTGCAAAGAGTCTGAGGGTCCTTGAAGGTCACTCGAGTTTTAAAATTAATGTCTCATCTCTCTGTTTCCTCTTTTAGAAACGGGCAGCACTAAAGTATAACCCGTTGACATGCCTGAGGTGTCGCAGCCTACCCGGCGAATGGCCACAATAGCTAATGGCCCCTACCCCCTGCCAATCCTAATTCAAAATATTGCTGCCACTCACATTATTTTGTGTAATCTATTATTATTTGGCTGTCTCCGTCGTTTTATTGTTCTAGCAATGGCTAACGTTCTAATGTTTGATCATCTAGTCAGCCAGTGCTCCCAAGACCTTACTTACTCTTTACCGTAATAATTATTATTAGTGGCATACCTCCGCATCTGACATGACAACTGTATGACACAGACCGTCCCTACCTGAGCCTATAAACAATCTGGAGAGAGATATTCCAGGTCGGTCCTTTTTAAGTCTCCCCTGCAAACACTGAAAATTTACCATATTTATTTGTTAAAATATACCATATATATTTTTGGTTTGTGAAAATATACCATATTTATTTGTTAAAATATACCATATATATTTTTGGCAGAGTATATTTCTCCTAATTTCTCTAAAGGAAAACTAAATATATCTAAAATTAAATACAGGTGGACAGAAGCTCCCAGTAAATAGAGAAATCAGATTCCGATAAATTTCCATTGTGAAAATTAAGACAGCGTTATACACGCGAGTTTACAGGTAGAATACAACTGTTAAACTCCTTAAATAACAGTGTGACTCGGCTGGAAGGTTTAAAGTGCTGTGAATGAGAATAACTCGTATGGACCGGCATTTTGAGTTGTTATCCTCAAGTAACGTGACTTCAAGCACGGGAGAATTTTGCCCAACATGCTGGCTTCTGCTAATTTTTTTTTTTTTTTTTTTTTATCAGCCGTAACTTGGTAAACACATTCATTCCACTGAAATTAGTGGTGTGGTTTTCTGTGTGGTAACCAATGGTATGGATACTGGAGAAAATAGCAAAAACCATCATTATTCAAAATTCTACTACATGTAATACTCAGCAAAGTAACTTTCCTTTGGATAAGCTTACAAGTCTAATACTAAATTCCCCTTCAAAACATATACAAAGAATATTAACAAAAATAAACAAGCACCCATAATATCTTTTCATATTTTCACATCTGCTTTGAAAGTATTTAAATCTGAATTATATTTCGTTTTTTATTTGCATGCTTATTTATATTTGTATAACGATTTTCGAATGCGAGCTGACGTTTGAGTAACAACTCGTTGGCGAATATCTTGTTTAACACTTCAGTTGCAAGCTCTGGATTGTTTACTTCCAACCACTTTTCACGTTGGTGAATAAACTATTTCTTTTTATTTACACTGGCTCTCTCGAACATTTATATCTGAAAGAGGAAGGGAATATACCCTTCCGAACGCTCATAACAAAGAATAAAATTCGATTATTTTAAGCTTTTAGTGTGCATCCTTTCATGACATAAAAAAAAACATGGGAAGTGTGTTTGTCATCTTTTACATACACATGCATACACACACACACACACACACACACACACACATATATATATATATATATATATATATATATATATATATATATATATATATATATATATATATATATATATATATATATATATATATATATATATATATATATATATATATATATATATATATATATATATATATATATAAATATATATATATATATATATATATATATATATATATATATATATATATATATTCTAAATCATGTAAAATACTAGTTTAAACTTTCAAAACTATAACGTAAAAATATTAATTAGCAAATAAATCAATGAATAGACACAAAAAATACCTAAATAAAATTTTTGTCAATTTGCTGGTTTAAAGAGATCTTCGAGAAATAATTACAATTCCATTTGATATGAATTCTACTTATTACCAGTTTTTCATTCCATTTACATCTAATGATGTCATGTTAATGAAATATTAAGGAGAGTAACATAACAAAAAATTCATCCGGTAGTCCTGTAAAACTATGGTAGAATGATAATCTGCCAATGATACCACCTACAAAAATGACTTAACATATACCAAACTACCCACAGCTATCAAACACAGAAATATTTCAAAGACAAAACCTCACCCTTTTTTAAGTCTGTGCAGAAAAAAAACCCATTTGAATTTCACTGATATATATCAAACGCCAGGTTAATTACCAGCCGCCAAATGAACTTTATCACCCCGTTCAGTTGGAGCCCACTAATTTCTCCCTAAGCGATCAAGTGATTAAAAGTGGTCGCAGTTAAGTGTTGCACAAAGTCAAGTGGATAAATCACCACTTGAAATAAAGTCTACTTGATTAGTATCTCCCAGCGACAGTGAAGCAGTAACTCCTGATCATTAGTGCGGGGCAGAAGTTCGCTAACTTCCCCGGGGCTAATGGGGTTATCGGTAATAAGGATTAAGGTGAAGCCTCGGTATTAAAGCAATCTCTTCTAACTTCACCCAATTACTCTTATTCCTGCGGAATGCCTTTGCGGACGATGTCGGCTGCAACGAAATCAAATCTCCTGAACCTCACGGCAAGGAGTGTCACGCAAGATCAGTCAAGAAAGAAAATAAAAAAGCAACAGTTCCTCACACTTTGATCGTCGATCCTTTTTTTGAGCCTCCCCTCATCCCATATCACGAACGGGAACATTTTGCAAGACTGAACTCTTAAATGCAGGAACTAAATTACGCTCTTCCCTAACCAAGTTTCTTGCCAGCCACGCCTTAACAAGTAGCAAATTAATCGTGGTTCTCTTCGCATACAGGTACACACACACACACACACATATATATATATATATATATATATATATATATATATATATATATATATATATATATATATATATATATATATATATATATATATATATAAATATATATATATATATAATATATACCCATATATATATATATATATATATATATATATATATATATATATATAAAATTCCCCATATATAAAATTCCCCATCGTATAACAGCTAGCCACTGTTAGCTTTATCAAACTAAAACAAACACTAAGGACTGTGGAGTTAGACTCTGATAGCATAAAACGAGAACAGACACAAACGTTGAAGTGTGGTTGCGTTGAATGTCCAAACTTTAGCTAACGGGTGAAACTATAAGCACATCATAAAAAATAACACTTGAAGAATCATCTAGTCAAGTCATATAATTAACTAACAGTCTGTTAGAGTGTCGTCTTACTATCCTTAACGTAGTAATATGAAATGAATGTCGTTGCATAGACTCCTGAGTTGTGAGTGCAAACATAGGGCTGGCGCCAAAGACATGAAAAGAGAAGAGCGGGAAGAACGCAGTGTGGTTGACTTGTTACTAAAATCCTTACGGACTGTATTCTTGCAATTTTAACAACTGGTGACGCTACCTTCCATAGTGATACTCTAATTATTTCTAAATATGTTTTTTAGTTAACTTCATATAGCTAGGTGTCAATACGTATGTATGTATGTATGTATGTATGTATGTATGTATGTATGTATGTATGTATGTATGTATGTATATATATATATATATATATATATATATATATATATATATATATATATATATATATATATATAATCAGTAAACTACAAACGTCCTTTAATATCCAATTCGCTCTACCTGAAATAATATATTTTCATATATGTTACCGAAGGGGAATTTTTAGTTGATAATAAGCCCACGAGACGACGAACTTATTATCAACTAAAAAATCCCCCTTCGGTAACATATATGAAAATATACTATTTCCGAGGTAGAGCGAATTGGATATTAAAGGACGTTTGTAGCTTTACTGATTGAATATGAATCACGGTGATGTGATAAAAAATATATATATATATATATATATATATATATATATATATATATATATATATATATATATATATATATATATATATATATATATACAGTATATATAAATTATCCAAATGGAGTAGATTGCATAGTTTTTTGAAAGCGGAATATTGAGAAAAGCCAAAATGTAAATGTTTTCCTCAACAGATTAATTGAACATATGCTGTCGATAAAAATTCATCATGGAATTGGAACTGAATGACTGTAATCTATCATTTTCGGACTGAATTGAAATGAATACAGACTAGGCCAAAGGCCAAGCACAGGGACCTTGAAGGTATGAAAGGTTAACAGGAGGAAACCTCGCAGTTGCACTATGAATCATCAATTGTGAGGACAGGGCGGAAAGTAAGATGGAAGAAAGAGAATATGAAAGGAGGTACAGTAAACGGAACGAAAGGGGTTGCAGCTAGGACCCGAAGGCATGCTGCAAAGAACCTTAACTAATTCCTACAGTGCACCGCATGAAGTGCACTGACGGCACTTTCCCCCTACGGGGAGTCTTATTCTAGTCTCCTTCTAGCCAGAGCAATAAATTAGAAAAAATCAGTTTTCACAACTATGTTTTCAAGAGGATTACGTGCATTTAGCTCTGAATATACTGAGGATAAAATAAATGTAATTGAAAATGCAGGTAAACAATTAAAACATGCTGATATTAGAGAATGCATTAAGACAGGCTACAAGAGTTTTTAAGGTAACAGCAACAGATCAAAATACAAAACAAGAAACTACTTATATAAGCTATACATCATTAATTTTAAAAATATATTCCTCATCTACTTAAAAACTTTAATGTAACATAGCACAATACAACAAAATTATTAAAGCACATTAAAAGAATTCTCTGATATTACGAAAGGATGTGTATATCAAATTTCATGTAAGGCATGTGATAATTTTTATATACGTCAGTCTGGAAGTTCACTAAGATGAGATTAGACCAGCGTAAAAAAAATGTGTATGATATACCCAGGATAACTGCAATTTTCGCTCAGGTTTGTGAAAACAATAATGCCCTTAACTGGAATGATGGCAAAAGGTTGGTTGATTCCAATGATATATTGGAAGCAACATCACTGAATCCAGTATTATAAAGGAGACTAGGAAATGGATAGACTTCATCCATTCATTTCAAAAGAAATACGTAAAATGTACATATTCCAAGGAAAGAATTTGGCCGGGTATTAATAATAAAGGTGTATGCTACAGGGCATAGGAAAAACAAGATACGTGTATGGAGAACTGACCTCTGTCACGAGTGGGTTTAGCACGACACCTCTTGTCAAGTGCTAATATTTTTTTAAATGTAAATTTTTACCAATATCTATCAATTTTACTGAAGATTTCTTCAAAGAAACCCGGTCAGAATTTAAAGCTTGAGTTTTATTTGTCCTTGTGGTATTTCTGCATATATGTGTCAGGATGCACAAGTTTCACTTTTTATAATACTCAATATGGTAATGCAAATAAGCAAAAAAAAAAAAAGTAATAAAAACGTGTATGCAAGTAGAATCAGTAAAGCACTCCCAGTATCTTTTGTAACTTGAATTACAGCTTCAATGAAAAAACCATTATCTAGCTGGAATAAAAAGACAATGCCAAAATACATCCGTTTACAAATTAGTTCCATAATTTAAAATCATTACAACTAGGCCATGTTAACCATGTCAAGAACTATCAGCATCATGGGTTTAATAACAATGAGACTACTTTATTTGTAGCTGGTTTTCTCTTTTCCATGGATCAACTACATAATACTGGTCTGAAAGACCCTATCATGATCTTCGCGCATAAAAACCGAGTCTGGGTATGTTGCTCTTCCCATCTCTCCCGATTTTTTTTTTTTTTTTATGGAAGTTTTTGAAACACTGGCGGAAGTAGAAGCTTTCCCACCAAGAAAGATAATTCAATGAATGCACTTTTTTCTCTAAACTTGGGCATTTGTGCCTATCTCATACTTCTTCATCATATAAAAACAGAAGAGAAAATGACCAAAGCTGCCAAAAAGGACAAACAAGAAACGTTTCGCAGTAGCAAATCAGGGGTATAACTGATCTCTTACAAAGCTGATCTAACGCGAGTTAAATTTTGTGGCACAGTAATAT
Source organism: Macrobrachium rosenbergii (assembly GCF_040412425.1). Classification (NCBI taxonomy): domain Eukaryota; kingdom Metazoa; phylum Arthropoda; class Malacostraca; order Decapoda; family Palaemonidae; genus Macrobrachium; species Macrobrachium rosenbergii. The sequence goes on along the minus strand of NC_089745.1, from coordinate 60,317,793 downwards.
GGGTGTTGCAGTTTGTATTTACACCTACTTGTTCCCTTGTATCGTGATGAAAGCAGATACAGTAGTTGCAACCTGTATAACAATCAAGACTGATTACATTCAAATCTGATCCATAAACAATACAAAACGTGGGAAAAGTATTGACTTCCATAGTTACATGTCCTGCTCCAATTATGCCAGAAAGTTGGTTTGGGACCCTGTTACTTTCCTACCGTACTATTCTCTGACCTCGTTGACGTAATCGGGTACCATCCGTTCTGCCACTTAGAGAGAGAGAGAGAGAGAGAGAGAGAGAGAGAGAGAGAGAGAGAGAGAGAGAGAGAGAGAGAGAGAGTTCCAGTAAAAGTTACTTGCAGACTCTGTCTTCAACTTAGCAAGTTTGCACAGTTGGAGATAGCGGAATGATTATACCAAGTTACATACAAAAGAAATAAAATTATAAGATTTTTTTTTAAACGGGAGAGAACAAGACTATTAAAAACCAATCACATTTAGACCAAAAAGATTCGTAAGGCATACATGATGCTGCTGAAAGAGTTCTGCATCACTGATGCCGCTAATCGTCATTTATGGAAATGATGCCGAAATCAGAATTTCACTTTCACATCAAAAAGGAAATGATCGTAACAGGTCCCACTTCCAGTTATTGGAAAAATACTTGGCTTTCCAGTTTTCCGTCAAAGGATGGGCGGATGGATTAAAACTTTTTTTGCTTCAAAGCGAAGCACTGGAGCAACAACGCCATTCACAAAGCTGCCAATGACACTTCATTTCAAAAAATTTTACTAAGAATAAATAAAACTGCAAAAGAAATGAAAACTACTGTCTTATGATCAAGATAAAAATAATGACTGATGTATTATGGCTGTTGTTCGTAGAGAAATCACGCTAATTCGTCATCGTCACCTATCTATTTAAGTTCTATAAATTAGGCTGAAAGCTAATCATAATATTTTTCAAGCTTTGAACCTTCAATTTAATCATTCTTTTACCAGCAAAAGTACATCACCAATCTATAAAGTATCACAAAATTATTTTCAAGACAGCTACAGGCATTACCTTGTAGACCGATGTTTGAGTAAAATTTCAAAGATGGGAATTTTTAAACAAATATAGCTGAATATGCAATAAGAATCAGTGCAGTCGAAATAAGCAGTCTACAAGCTTGAGGTCTGAAGTTACGTCTGTGCGTGTGTACATGACTGCGTCCGAATAACTTTTAGTATGGCAATATTACAGAAAAACCATCGAGGACAAGAGCAAAGAAGCCCACACAGCGGAACTCATATTAAAGAAATATAACATTTAAGCAACTCTGTTTAATAAACATCGAGAATTCATGCAAAGATCGAAGCGAGCACGATCCAACGCCGTCTCATAAAACTTGTTACGACATATTGCTATGCAAAATTCAGCTATGAAAATTCCCAGAGACTTCTCGATTTTAATAGAGAAACCAATAACAACTCACCAAAATTTATAATATATATGTAAATATATAAATAAATTAATTAATATATATATATATATATATACATATATATAATGTATACATATTGTATAGAAAGTTAAGTATATCTTAGTTTAACCAGACCACTGAGCTGATCAACAGCTCTCCTAGGGCTGAGAGAGAGAGAGAGAGAGAGAGAGAGAGAGAGAGAGAGAGAGAGAGAGAGAGAGAGAGAGAGAGAGATGGGTAACGCAAGAATATTAAAATTAGCGTCCTAAAGAGTCAAGATTGCGTGACTGCAACCTTTTAAACTGACGTGATTATTCCGGTCAAACGAGTGGAGCACGAAATATGTGAGGTGAATGAGAATAAATACCTGGTGTAATGTTGAACTAAAAAGTTTCACTTGGTAACTGCAGTGGACCAGTTGATCATGTCAAACTGAAGTGCACGAAGGGTGAAATGAAAAGCAAAACTCATTTCTCCTAAATGTGAGAAAAACATCATTTATAATCTGTATCAGATGCCTTCCAACAACATATTTATGCATAAAAAATTTCTATTTATAAATCCAGGAAAAAACTTACTCTCAGTAGAAAGAAACATAAATAAATACTACTGATGAAGAGAAAATGGTAATATTCGTTACTGTCATGTCATACATTTTATTCGTAAGACACCATCTGGTGTTTTCTCAAATACAGATCACTTCGTAAATCTTCAAACAAAATCCGTGCACATCAGTGAATGCAACTGTTTGCAACTGTTATAGCGAAAACTCCTTTTAAAATCAACCAGAAAATAAAATGAAAGGTTATAGTATCATGCTATTAGAATTGGGAATGTAAGAGTACCATTATCAAGCAGCTGCATAATATTGTTCTTAATGTATGAAAAGGAATGGCTTGTTTTTAAAAGAAAGAAAAGGAAAATAAAGAAAAATACATGTTGCAAGGGCTTGACACATTCATGATTAACGGTCAAGTGGATCAAGTATCCAAGATTTTGGAGTCCCTCTTTGACTGTTATTAAAAATAAATTCTTTAATGAGCTCTCTATCTTCCAAGAGCAAGGCACAACGCAATGATCATGATGTAAGCAAGTGGGGCAGGCGATCGTTAGAGTTAAAAACTGTCCAAAACTGAGGAAATGGAAAGTTTCTGATCAACATCTCTAAGTAAGAATGGGGACAGGAAAGCCCACCCCATTGGGAATAGCTTTTCATACAAGGATAGCAGGTCCCAAACAGTTTGCTCGCAAAACACGGCATTTCTCTTGATAGAACAGTAAAATTCCAGAGCAGTTTTAGAAAAGAAAAATATTCTGCTTTGGAAATATGTGCCAAAATATTACGACTTTCTCGCGGCATTATTTGAGAAATGTACTGAGTAGTATTGCATGTTCCCAATTTTCAACTTATTTCCGTAGTCACACACACACACATAAAAAAAAAAAAAACAGTAAAGAGCCAATGCAGTGGTTTCGTAATTGTTATCAAAACTCTACAACTTTTAAACTGAAGTATCATTTACGAAATATGTTACCAGGAAACAATGTATTTCCTAGGTCGTTAGCGGGCGTGAGGATCTTAGAAACCAAACGAGCCGTGTGACAAGTGGAAATGGCTTGTATAAAAGAAGCAGGTGCTGGTAACATAAGCTGAAGATCTTCAAAATGAAAAGACTGAATAATTCAGTTTATTGCGGAGGTCTGTTACTTAACAGCTATTTTCAATTAAGTCAAATCCACATTATTATTTCGAATCTTTCTATTTTATGTTACGTCCGACGCAGAAATACACTATCAATAAGGGTAATAGGAATAATGATGCTCAACGTTGTGAAACCAAACGAGTGCATGACACCTGTAAATATTCAAGAGTTAAAATTCATTATCTACAATCAAAACATTGTACAGAATCAGCCCTCATGTCGTTTCTTCTTTAATCGTTCTACCATCGGGTGTACAGAGCTTCAGTAACTCGAGCTAAACACAGGAGAGTCCGCCTTCCTATCTGTGGAACCTCGTAGCTATGATGATTTCATTGCTGTGAGTTCCCTTGTCCATGCGTTACTTAACACTATGAAAGATCAAAACTATGATGAACTTTATGACTATGGAAGTTCTTATCCCAGTTTACGTCATGCCTATGGAAGATTTTTCTGCGTTTACTTCGTCAATATGGAATAAAAAAACAAGATGTTCAATGACTATCAGAATAAAATTAATGAATATCACGCGTTACTGCGTTTCTCCAAGAGCTGGAAAAATCATACGAGAGAGAGAGAGAGAGAAAGAGATATTTCTGCAGGTGATCGCAAAGGCTTAATTGCTGTCTAACGACCTCTAACGACCAATATCCGGGCAGAGGCACACGAACGAAGGCGTGTCCCTTCTTAATACCGGTCTCAGGAAGTGGATCTTGATGCGTCGAAGGAGAGCAGGTAGTTGGCTTACTTAAAGGTCATTTGCTGCGGGTAAATTCGATGAACTATTTCAGGAGAACTGTTGATCGGGGGAGTATTTCCAAGGGCAAAAGGTGAGCTTTCATAGCTTTAGCCAGTTATTAAGTCCATTACTTTCGCTTGACTATTATTCTTTTTCGTCGAGATAATTTTCTCATCTTTTGTAATAGCCATATCGAAGATCACGATTTTAGCCAGGATAATTTACGTCTGTATCGCCTTTGTGTGTGTGTGTGTGTGTGTGTGTGTGTGTGTTTTTTGGTTTCTAATCAACACTGAAATATTCTGACCAAAATTTGGCAAAGGAAATTAGTGTGTACATCTTTATTTTTTACACGAAAAATTGAGTTTTTTTTTAGCTCGGAAAAAGTCACATAATAATGTACTTGATTCAGTTCCCGTGCAGTTATGGCTGATGTCCTCTGACAGCAATCTAAGGGAAAACTTCAACTGTATAGAATAAAATCTCCATACTTCATCGCACTTCGTCATATCGGACCCTTGGCGTTAAAGCTGCACTTGCAGATCTGAAAGAAATCAAGTCAGTTCCACAAAAAAAAAAAAAAACACACATTTGCTTCGGTTGACACTGGGAAGATGTGGCGGTTCATTCCCGATAGGATGGATTCATTACAACCGGGTTGAGATGTGGGAAGGGGAGGGGGAGGGGTTGTCTGAGGATCCGTACTCGCCGAGTTTTAAATAAGATAAAGCTGACATTAAAGAGATTCGTGGGATTTTTCTGTTATCATAATCGCAACCGTTTTCTTAACTTTCCTCGGGCATCATCTTATATTTTCCGTAAATTGGAAGTTGAAGGGATTTCCTGCAACTATTTCTAAGGATGTCGGTCTATTTTTATATCTGTTGAGAATATGTATATTCATACGAGGCGATAACAGTGTTAGTTGTATTTTCATTTTGGTAACTCGAAGGCTGCAAATGCAAACTAAAACATTCTGTTCATTATCATTCTGTTTTTCAGTAATTTTCCCTATTTTGGGAGATTTTTTTATAAGACGTAAGAACCAAGTATTTTAAGAAATATAATAAATATATATATATATATATATATATATATATATATATATATATATATATATATATATATATACAGTATATATATACAGTATGTGTGTATGTATTTATATATGTACACATACATATATATATATGTGTGTGTGTATGTGTATTATTTTTGTCACTTAAACACGCTTGACTTTATATATATACACAAATATTAAGCAACAAATATCGTTTAAAACATATATGAATTACATATATATATATATATATATATATATATATATATATATATATATATATGTATATATTATACACACATAACAATCCTATACTTAAAGCGAGAGAGAGAGAGAGAGAGAGAGAGAGAGAGAGAGAGAGAGAGAGAGAGAGAGAGAGAGAGAGAGAGAGAGAAGTTGTTTTTGTAGAAGTCACTCGTCGGAACACGGCATACTTTTCCATATCACAACGTCGGTTGATTAAATAAGTGAATTATTAAATAAGTGAATTAAAGTGATCCAGCTTTTTAATAATTACGTCTTTGTCATCTGGCAACGTCTCTTAAAGATCAGTCAGTATTCCTCGAATCACCAATCCAGACAAATCGTCTGTGGACAATCAGATTTAAACCACACAAAGAGGTTGATAATTCGCTCCCCCTCGATTTAATTTCGGTGGTCCACATATATAACAGATCCGCTAAAAACCCGATGACCTGAAGTGGTAATAGATTCGTTTTAATTGCCCCATCGATTCCTTTCAACCGTGATTCTCTGAGCTTCGGCAGCAGAGAACTTGTGGGACGAGAGCTCGTTTATCTCAGTCCGTGAAATTTACGTCCGGATACTCTGCGAATCCTAAAAAATTTTTCCTCTTATGCCAACTAAGTTTCCGGCAAAAATGCATATAATTTAGGACACGCCGCTTACTTCCGCCGCATCCTTAATGAATTATTATTAAGTCCCGCAGGTAACACAATAGGTAGCAAATCTGACACTCCGGAATTTATTACTGGGCCGCACAATGTAAAAAATTTGCCCTGCAACCTGCCACTTTTAAAATGTTTTCGTTACAATTACAACATGTTAAGATTCTCCAAACGCAAAAGACACGCATCTGGTTTTTATTTTCCACTGCAAATAGGCTCCAAAAGCTGTAGTTCATAAGTTTTTACATAAACAAAGATAACTGTCTCCGTGTATGTCTTCACAATTATCTAACTCAGGACGGCTACTGACTCCAAAACTTGGAATAACGATTCTACTAACGTGCCAGGAATTTTTGGAATAGAGAACTAACCTTGTAGAGCTTAAACTCAATAAAGCCACACGAAAATACACATAAAGGTTCATAACATATAATACTAAGCCACGATTACTTTCATTGGTTTACAAGCAATGTGACTCAGTACCTCATTAGCTTATAAGCAATGTAATTCACAACGAAAAATAACCAATTTTAACGCAAAAAAGACAACAATCCACCGCATCTACTAAGAGAGAAAATCAACGCGTTCCTTTAAAATAAACTTACGTGCCATTTATCGTTGCCATCTGGTATTTTCCCAGTGCTTTCATTACACAATTTGCCGAAAATTTCTTTGGGTACGCAGCATTACACCCATGCCGAAATATTCATATCTAATCAAACAGAAGAATGATAGGGGAAATATTTTATGAATGATTTTACCCCATTTGGGTGAGGATTACCTCGTCGAGGCACTCCTTTGTATTGAGAAGATTTACATTTTAACAGAATGCTGATCATCCGCGTCAGTTGTTTTAGACTTTTTATTCTCTCTCTTTCTCCCCGCTACCCTTCATCCAATGCGATCAGCAATAGTTGACTAACAAGCCGGTCCATAATTCACCGCTTGTGTCAACGGACGCATATTGAATCTTTTAGATCCGCCTCCATAACAGGCGAGAGAGAGAGAGAGAGAGAGAGAGAGAGAGAGAGAGAGAGAGAGAGAGAGAGAGAGAGCTGTACACGGACTCGAGCGGGATCCTATAAAGGCACTCAGCCCGATCTAAAGGTATGAAATCGAATTAAGATACCTTTCCTCGCAGGTCTCTTGCGGATTTCAGCGTCTACGCGGTTTTCTGACACCGAACGGATTGTGGTGTTGCTGAAATGGAAACTCTATCCAGTTATTCTGTGCCGGAATGTTTTAATTGGAAATTTGAAAAGGTGTCTGGAAACAAGTACGGAGAATGAAAAAAAAACATATATGTATATATACAGAGAGAGAGAGAGAGAGAGAGAGAGAGAGAGAGAGAGAGAGAGAGAGAGAGAGAGAGAGAGCATGGATAGATGATGGAAGAAAGAGAATGTAAGATTACAGAGGTTTCGACAAGCCTTTGATGTCTGGGACGGCTGATTCCGCCACCAAGGATTTCTACCAAGACTAAAAGCAACGGTTTTAAATTCCCTCTCTCAGCTTCAAGTTGAAAAAGCATTACTTTCAGCTGGATCGCAAAACAAAACGGTTATTTATATCTGCACGTTACTGCGTTTTCCGGAACTTATTCTGTCCTAAGGAATAAGGTTGTTACTCAAAAAAAAAAAAAAAAAAAAAAAATATATATATATATATTTATATATATATATATGTATGTATGTATATATATTTATATATATATATATATGTATGTATATATATATATATATACAATTATATATACTGTATTCTTATAAACAAAAATAAATGTACTGTGTTTCTGTTTCCTTTGGGCATCCAACGGTCGTGTGTCTTTGCATCAGTAGCTACGACTCGAGAGCAGGCCTATAATGTACGTCAGTTATCCTTATCATCAAAGAATTCAGTCTTTGTGCAACATATCGAGCAGACCCGAATCCCCTTGAAAGCCTGGAACGAGAGCCAATCTGGGTTTATCTATTGGAAGGTAAATGTGCCATCCACTAAGCCAAACTTACAGTGGATACGTTCTTGTATTCCAATACGATGGTAGAAGAACAGAAGACCAAACTGCCATCATATTTCTAAACGTTTGATATCCAAATCAATTATACCAAAACCACTGTAATAAAACGTGCCGATCGTTGGTCAAATAGTGTATAATTTCTTCTTAATTTCTTAAGCCTTGAGGAAATAGGCACTGATAGGAACCACTTGACTACCAGGGGCGTTGGGGTTCAAGATGATGTCCTCGGCAAATCATACCTTGCCCTGCTTATGGACATGGCAGTATTTTTCTTTTATTGTTAACTGTAAACTTTATTTTTCACGGTGTAATTCTGGTTATGGAGATATTCTGAAAACGAATAAAAAAGATGGGTTGCCATTATCCGAAAATTTTCTACGGATTACGTTATTTACAGCCATCAAAGTCTAGAAAGGGTTGTCATGCGCATGGCTCGAAACAACGTCATTAGAAATACAAAATAATCTTTTATGCATGAAGGATGGTTAACATGGAGGAAATACTTAATAATAATTATTTCAATCAAATGCTGTTTATTATCGCATTCGTAAAGGAGAGATATACTGAATACAATAAATATACCACGCCAGGAAGATTTAAATATGTGCAAAAAGAGATTTATTTTACAAACTACGTGTGTTAATTCGTACATACAACATTTCATTCACATCATATGCTTATCTACGATCACTGCATGCAGGAAATGTGATTCATGATTCAAAATTCAAGTCCAAGGCGTTTAATAGATGTTATATTACTGAATGATGAAATGATATTGCATGACCAACTATTGGATATAACTAACATCGGGAAAGTGCCTAAGGAAACAGAAGGGTATAACGCTGAAAAATACGAGAAGATACAGGCAGACAACACCTGAAGCGACTATCCTTTTAAACATGAAACAAAATATTCAATATGTTTATGAATATGGTAGCAGAACGAAAATTCCAAAGCTATCAGCAGAATGAGTGAAAGAATCATGAAACAACGTATTGTTTCCTTCTTAGTTTTGGAACGACCCTTGCATTCCTTCCACAAGAGGGACAGTAGTCTTTCATCTGTAATAATAAAATCCGAGTGGATCTTGTTTGTCCACCCCCGGGTGACGGTAGGGGAGACATGACACAGCCACCCTCCCCATGCAAACGTGTTTTTCTGCCCCGGTAGGGGGCGGGGTAGGTAGGGGAGACATCCACACTCCTGCAAACCTGTTTGTCGCCCTCAGGTCGGCGGCGAGGTAGGTAGGGGATCGGAAGGGTAGTGGAGACAGCAGCGTCGCGTTCTAGCTCTCGTAGCGCGCAGCAAGCTCGTATCAATATAAACGTATATACGGTACACCAAGGAAAGTATTGTTTCGCATACCGAGCCAGCAACCCATCCCCGCCAAAAATGGTGGAGTGTGGAAGGCTTCCTTCCACCGCAAAAGTTGGCAGACACAGCCCGAAAGTTTATTTGCTCTCAGAACTTCGCCGTGGCAGTAACTCTATCTGTATGAAACAAACTCAGGTGGAATAATTTAGCGAAAATGTGCTTTCTTTGTCCTTCCGGAGTACTTGCAATAAAAGGACGGAATCTCTTACTCAGAAATGCGCTGAAACCATTCTGAGATCATTCTAGCAATGCCACCGGTTCAGTATCACCATCATTTACTGAGAATTATCTTTTTTATGCTTAACATGGCTGATTATTAACATGTTAATGAATGTAACAGTATTTATAGAGGGAAATCTTACCTGCTACGCAAGAGAGAAAAAGTCTCCGTTAATATCGAAAGCCATGAACGTTAAGCTTGCCCAGGACTATCAGTGACAGGGCTTAACATGCTAGTAAAAATAACCTTGATGTATCAAAAACTATTCTTCCTAAAAAACACAGAGCGTAAGGGAATGGCTTCGCGAAATTTCCAAGAGCAACGGTGTAGTTTCTCATTTTCCCTAGAAACCCCAAAGTAGTTGACTTTTGGCACCTGTTCTCTATTGCTTGTACATCCTTTCGTGTACAACGATGCCCATTTTTCAATCCTCACAAACGCATAACGCCATTGCACACCCACTGGCTATAACCACATGCAGTTCCTATTGACACTTGCTTTTAACGGCGTGGTTAATGAATAACATTTATTTTGCGACTAAATTCCTAACAAACAGTCGACAGATGGGTACAAAAGGCTTTAGTCCGCAGCTATGGAAAGGTTTAGCAATGTAAGAAAAAAACGCACTGTTATCCGAACAAAGGGATAGTAGATTTATATTAATAGAATCAGCACAACGTAGTTTTCAGTAAATAGGTCCCCAAAAATAAATTATATATATATATATATATATATATATATATATATATATATATATATATATATATATATAATTATATATACCGTATATTATAAATAAAAAGTGTGCATGTGCGCGTGCGCGTATTGCTGTAATGAGATCGTGTTTGTAATGTGTATGTATGTATACTGTATGCATATATGTATGTACGTATGTATGTATGTATGTATATATATGTGTGTATTGAAAGTATTTATAAGTGAGTCCAACTAAACGTCATAAATAACAATTAATGCTGCATAATCTCATCTAGGTTTCAAATTAAACAAATAACAATAAAATTACGTTAGTTTAAAATATGACGACACAAAAATTAATTTTTAAAGGAAGTCCTGAATACGAGCAAGAACCGATATCCATCTGAATTTATCATCCTTGCCATAGGCTTTATCAATAAGAACTGAATCAAAATATATATAAAAACATACGGATGCATGAAGGTAAACAAAACCTAATGAATTTACTAATAACCATTAACCCGTAAGGTATTAAAGTGTCTTTTAAAAGAACTTTTCTTAGACTTATAGAAAGCAGTTCTCCTTATGAACAAAAATTACTATCTCGCTATTGCTGGAGATGCAGTCAAAAACAGTAATTCTAGGACAATGGTTTAATAAAGGGTCTCTGGTATAAGTATCACACCATTTTACAGCTGCTATCGTAAACCCCAGCTCGACCGTTACACAGTGTATCAGGACTCTTAGAAACAAAAACCAAATAAAATCGGATCAAAGGCAGTACCATCAAACAATCTGATAAGCAGACACGGAGCCTGGTTAACAGCAACTTAAGCTATGCATTGTGTAAGAATAAGAGTTGGGTAGACTAAGGCCAGTCGTACAATCTGGCGAAGGGAAGCCTTAGTTTAAAAAAATGAAATGGTAAGAATAACTACCGAAGAAGGGATGATCAGGAATAAATATGGTAAGCATATTAGGCTACGATACAAGATGATCAACTTTATGGAATCCAGTCTGATATGGACATTTCACGTTTCAAGAGAGATCCTACACCTTACAAGAACGATAGAATGACAGTTGGAGAATGGAATAGGGAGTCAGCCTTCTTGCGAAACCAGTCAACAAATGAGCCTCTTAAATGAAAATAAATAGTTGTGCTCAGAATGTGAGAGTCAAGAAAAAATAATGGGACTTGCTCTTCTGCAACCTCCCTGTTAGCCTTGCTTATCAACGTGGTCCTGGACAGTAGTATTTGGAAAACCTTAGGGTTGGCAAAAGTTCGACTACACAAGGAAACGGCTTCCTGCTGATGAAACACAGCTTCTTGTAAAAAAAAAAAAAAAAAAAAAAAAAAAACCATTAAGGCCACATTCACGCTACAAAGACAACGGCACCGCAGGATGGAATGAAGCTCTGCAATTATGCTTACAACTTCAAAGCCGATAAAAGTTGTCACAATGAGGCTCCGAGTGGACTAAACAATTCTCCTCATTCCATGGCCTGGATTATTATTGTCATTATTGTCGTTTACCGAGACCATGGTGTCTTATAAGCTCATATAGTGCGATTTCGAAGGAATTCTTCTTAAATGGAAGGTGAAAACTGATGCAATGTTAAAAGAAACGTTGGACAGGTAGTTAGAAAAAGGCAGAAGGGAACGAATGAAAACTAAAAGGCAGGAGGCAATAGGGCTGGAGGCTCAAAGGAATCTTTAGCGTTGACTAGAGTGTGCCACGAAAAGTTTTCTGTCGGCAGTATCCCCTACAATGTTTTGAAGGGAGGAGCAGGACTATTTTACCATGGTTCTCATTAAGTTAGAAAAATATTTGGCAGTTATGTTCTCGATAGATATTTCTTTCAGAATCCCTCCGATAATTTCCCGTTCAGTCTGGCTCGTGAAAAAGTTCTAATACAGTAAAGACCACATCAGTGCAAACTGCGGACATCTTTGCGTATTTATTTCAGTCTTAGTACTAACAAACAGTATACTTTTCATGTAGATAGTTTCAATTCTGTACGCTTGTCTAACGAGTTACAAACATGAAAGGATGTGTTTTCTGAATATCTTCATCGATCAACAAAAATACAAACATGGACATTTTTCAGGGTATTTATAGTAAATGGAAGTAAAGGAATATGACGAACATATAAAGATGAACAAATAAATAAAAGCTATTTATAAACGGTTGAGCAAGTAATCTGTTGCAATAGAGAAATGTGTTGTGCATCAAATGCAACAAATGAAACTTTGTTTTCAAGTCCGTATGCTTATAGAATATGTCATATATGGACATGAAAATATAATAAACGGTATTTGTAATTACCGACTCATTTCATGCGCTCCTGTTGTCTTTCCTCATTCTGAAAACCTTGAAGTTTCCGAGTGATGTCATTTCGTGAATTTGATAATGATGGAGAGACTATTTATCGGGAAAGGTCACCTCCACTGTGACACTTTTCGTAATCCTTTTGTTTTACAGGGTTTGTGCTAAGCATGTTTTTGCGTCTTTGACAAGACTTGACATTTAGTATGAACGTTGTCTGTTCAATGAAAACTACCTTGGTCTTTTCTTTTCACAAGTACCGAGGTGCAGGGTAAGCCATCGTTTTCTCTCATGTTTCGCACATTTCCGTTTTTAAAAAATGCTTATAGTAGCATGAGTCTTAAAACTTAGAAACAAATCCACAGTTATGTATCTGTACAAATATATTTAAAGATAAAGCTAAACAGAGCTTTCGATAATCTGTTCGATTCCCCTTTTCAATCTGATTAAAAAGGGGAATCGCACAGATTCCCCAGAACTCTCTGTTTTGCTTTATTTTTAAATATATTTGTACAGATACATAACTGTGGATTTGTTTCTCCATATACGTTTTCAATATTATCGAGACCACATTTTTAATAAGGCACCTGAATTAGCTTGTGATTCATCGCAGGCCCAAGTGCCTGTCTCCTTTTCTCTCTCCTCTTTGTCTCTTTGGCAGACACACAAAACGTATTGACTTGTGACCGATTTGAGCTTCTTATACCGTCAGCCACAAAAAGCGTTCGTCATCAAATAAAACTGGACGTTAATCAAATGTACAAGAGTGAAAATCAGTGTTTCCTTATTGCAATACTTGCTACAATTCATGCTCAAAACAAATTCATACTTTATATTCCTAGCCTTTCATTCGATTTACTTTAAAATAGATGAATTCCATTACCTCAACCTTCACGATCCAAGTTTTTTGTAAAAGAACAGAAAGAATAGGTTACTAAAATATCCTAGAGACACAGAGAGAGAAATGAGCTTCAAAGTCGCCTTGGGCCTAGTCGCAAATAGCCTCATATCCAAGCTGCCTCCAAAAAACGACCCGGCAGACGTTGTCAGATCTCAGAACACTCCCCTGATGAATCGCTCATGAAAGTCAACCGTGTGTCGATCATTCCGTAAATGATTTGCGAATGGGAGACCGAAATTTCCATATGATGAAGGGAGCAGTGAGAAAAACGTTGGAGGAGGACCCGTGAATGTCGAGGGGAAAGATTCTCCTTGCAATACATACAGTAAAATACAGCCACTCCAACAGGTATTACTACTCATGGTGTGTCTACAACTTGGTTGCCTCAACAGGATCATATGTTTGACGATCACAGCCTGAAGTCTTTGGCAGGCAAACTTAGGCGAGATCTACAGGGACCAGTAACTGCCATGGACTTAATTAGTCTTATTATAGACGGAACCACCACCATAGACGGCAAGATAAATTCGAACATCTGTAGCTTCTGACAGGCAAATTTGGAATCCTCTTCTGCAATCATCGTGCCTCATATGCACCTGGGAAGTCAATCATTGTGCCTTATATGCACCTAGGAAGTCAAACAACCTGGATATATAGAATCCAAGTGATTACAAAAATGCAATATTTGATATTTGATCAAACGGTGTCCATTCCGAGGGAGAAAACCTTCCATGAAGCAAAAGTTCGGTCTGACACGTGGTCGACTTATTGAACGGCCCCTCTCATCTAACCTATGATAACCAATATCAATCTTACTGGGATGCCCCTTTTCAGGTACATAATGCCCCGAGAGAGCAAACCCTACCCTCCTTCCATTCCACGAACAATAAAAGCCAACGAGAGCCGCCCACTGCTGCCAGAAGGAATCCTTTGGTAGGATGCGTGGGTCGATAGCTATTGTTTTGAGTTGTGGCCGGGGATTGCGTTTTTTCTCTCTCTCTCTCTCTCTCTCTCTCTCTCTCTCTCTCTCTCTCTCTCTCTCTCTCTCTCAATTTCTTCCCTCTCTCTCCCCCAGCAATTCAGGCTAGTTCAAAAGGGAAGAGGGTTAGATCTAATACCTTAGCTTGCTCACATACCTGGCCGCCATCATCGAGAACTTAGGCTTTTAAAAATCCTGCCGCGGACGAGGAACCATCAATAGTTAAGGTCCCTCGTAACGCAATTAAAAAAACTGTTAATGGCCTTGACTTT
>NC_089745.1:60263141-60298141 GCF_040412425.1 Macrobrachium rosenbergii | reverse complement strand
TTTCATATTAACAGATATTAAGGCATAAATATCGTTTAATATTCAGTTCACTTTATTTCGAGAATAACTTACACCCAAGGGTAATTAAATCTTATATGTGCTTCACCATCAATGTACATTGACTCTGATCACTGAGCCATCAAGAGAGGTATAAGTTGATGGGTTTGCTGTATATGTTCGTCGAATCCAGGTGACAACTATAATATATATATATATATATATATATATATATATATATATATATATATATATATATATATATATATATATATATATATATATATTTGTGTGTACCCACAAGCATAAAAGGATATATATATAAACCTCAATAACACTGCATAACAAATATTATTTATAAGGGATTTTGGAATATCTGTACAGCAATGCAGTGACAAGAGCAAATGAAGGAAAGGATAATAATTTGTTAATTTTGTCTCAACACAAATCACACTAACATCAGTAAGCCTAAAGGATATTTCTAGAATCATCTTTATTTTATGTTAAAACATAAATAGAACATTGAAACTGATATTAAAAGATCAATGAATATCCTTACCATTACCATTAGCCCACATCTTAGAGTGAGTAAAGGGAGCAACCAAAAGAGCAAAAGTGTAAGCAATTGTAAATCATTGGGAATAGGAGAATAGGAAAGATAATATGATTGCTTTCCGAGATTTTAACGTGCAAAGTTTTTTATTAAACTGCTGGAAGTTTTTCTGATTTCAAAGTATGCTTACGAGAAAATCGTACTTAGATGATACCTAGTAAGAAACCTCTGGATATCTCAAAGCATGTTAAATGTTACGTTAAAAAATACTGTGCGTCTGAAATTACGTGCTTTCCTCAAAATAGCGTTCTTCAGTTCGAGTGGGCAAGTTAATTACTTGAGGACGATGAGTAAAACTGCTCTCAGTGGATGAGCAAAGGGTTGCAGATTAATAAGGAACACTCGATAAGCAAAGGGGATTTTAAGCTGATGGTAAGCAGAAGGGATACATATTGATTACCGTTATCTAAGCTTCTTGAGAATACAATGGGACTAGAAATATATACACCAAAGGAAGTAAACCTATCTTCAAAAAATGTTATGATGCGGTGTTAACGTAACATCCCCTAACTTTTAACCTTGATTGTCCTACAAAAACTCTAGGGTTAATTGGCAAAGGATATCATCATCTTCAATCCGGTCCAACGAAAAGATCTGTGCACTATGCTGGGTCCTTTCTATATGCATGACTCACAGATTATGTAAAAATTCTCTTAATGGGGGGTAATATGTTATATGATGGAGCCATCTGTGATATGACACAGAAGTAAATGCAAATCTACCTGGCATCTGGAAATACTTCATAGTTTTCCCAACTCGCTTCTTATCACACACAAAAAAAAACACCCAACTGCGTAGTAGATTTACGTTTATTGCATTTAAATAACTCAAGATGCTTCGCTTTCTAAAGGAGAAAGATCATCCAAAGCGAATTCTTAAATACTGTACAATGAAGAGCCGGTGATTGCAGATACAACATACGACAAGTTTCCTTAGCCCTGAGGATAAAACCATCTCGAGTCGGGGACACAAGACAGATCTGACAAGAACTTCAGTTGTTTTAAAAGTAAACAGTCTAAATACAGAAAAAATAAATAAACCTAAAAAGTGTTACATACGAAGTTGACAAGTTATTATGTCCCGTTGCTAGGTAACCAGTTGGCTCTTAGCCACGTAAAATAAATCTAATCCTTTGGGCAAGCCCTAGGAGAGCTGTTAACCAGCTCATTGGTCTAGTTAGACCAAGATATAATTAACTTATCTAGCCATATTTGCTTATCCAAAGATATCATGAGTGCATAAAGTATTTTGGATTAACATTTTATTCGAAAAAGTAGAAAACGACTACCTTCCCGAGCTTTAGCATTACTCGAAGATCTACTGACATCAGTTATCAAGATTAACAACTCAATCAATAATATATCCATCGTGGCACCGTATTACACAGGTTCTCTGTGTTCGAGACTTATAAAACGAGCAAAGGATTTCTTTAGTGCTCTGAAACCCCTCCATAAAAAAAACAACGGGTTAAAAGTCTTACTTATGAAAAATTACCGGAAGTTTGTCGCTGTGCCTGTTTTTCGATGATTATTACATGAAAAAAAAAAATTTTCGTACAATATAAGCATTGGAAATTTACCCCGTGTCATTAGTTAAGTAATCAAGTAATCCAATGACAAAGCATTAACGCAAGGAAACTTCGCAATAACTTCGTGTTGAATAATAATAATAATAATAATAATAATAATAATAATAATAATAATTTCTATCATCATCGTCATTGTACAAATAACAGTATGAATGTTCATCTCCATCATCATCATCATCATAAAAGCCATCTTAATCATCATTTACCTCGGCATCAAAGTTATCATCATCACTGTCATCATTTAATGTTCTTGGGTCAAACAGAAAGATGGTTCCATGAGGAGGAAGCAAAAATTCTCTCTCATCTATCCCGAGGGGGCTCCGACCGAGGGGAGATGAGCGTCATTAAAAGCATCAGATATCAGCCTATCTAGAAATGAAACATTGGGTTCCCAGAAGAATGCTGGACGCCGCAAACTGAATATGAATTTCTGATGATTCCACGAGGGAGAAGTGGACTTCGAAAATGCAAACACGTCAGGTGCCCTTTGAAAAGTGCTGAAATATGTAGGCTCTACCTCTGACCTTTCCCAAGTCTTGCCTCCTATTTGGTGGACTTATCCTCAGCCCCCAAGCATTTATCTTGAAAGCTAACCAGTTTTATTTATTATACACATACATACATACTCTTCTTCTTCTTCTTCTTTTAACGTGTTTTTTTCCCATTTTTGTATGGGGTAAGCACGATGCCTTCTTTTGAAGGACTTTTGATTTGGCTTTGGGGTAGACCGTAGTCTCGATCGGCTGCCCTGCCTGACATCGCTTAGACCCCGGTAGCGTATGTTACATGTATCATACCCGACCAACGCCCTTTCTTCTCAGCAGCGAGAAGTTGTTGCGCGGGTAGGGCGAGAGTTCGAGACGTGAGATGTTTGTTATGTTTTTAGGTGTTGTAGTGGCTTTGTTTTGTGTGTGTATTTAGTCTGTAACACCCATTTGCTTTTTAAGCAAACCTATCCGTTGATTACATATATAATCCCGGGATGTCTACACGGATAGCAAAGTGTCCGCCTCTCTGATCAGTCGGCTGCGGATTTGAACCCGCGCCACAGACCTCTACGAAGTCCGAAGCTGCTGCTGTAACCGACTGAGCCATCGAGGCTCTGTACACATACATACATACATATAACTATAAATATAAATACATATAAATATATGTATGTATGTATGTATGTATGTATGTATGTATGTATGTATGTATGTATGTATGTATGTATGTATGTATGTATGTATATGCATTTTTGTGTATTTGTAATACCTACAATGACTTCTTTAACTTTTCGATTTATTCACACTTTGGAACGCATGTCGCTACAAAGCGCAAGGCCACAAAGAGTGGATCAAGTCAATTCAGATCTTTCCTAGATAGTGACCCCCAAGGATTTTCGGGGGTCGTTATCTAAGACTAATATTTCTTGTGGGGTCATTATTTTTATGATATTTGCAGTCTTTTGTTTATGTTTTTACGGTAATCCCCAACGGGCTTATACTAAACACACCGCAAAGGTGGATACATGCCGGGTTAAATCCCGTGGGGGTCCCTATCTAGGAAAGATCCGTCAATTGCAGCAGAGAGAAAGAGTATTGTGTTATATGATCAACTGCAGTCATGCGGGATGATTATAAAAGAAAAATTATTAATAAATCATGCATTCTATTCCAAGAAAAACAAGCCATTATCCCTCTTAAAAGTCCATTTTAACCATAGATTACAGAAGGACAAATGCTTGGGGTAATATCAGAAGTGGAATTTACTTCAAGTCGGTGATGGGAGTCATAAGAGTTGCTCTTTATATGAGGTTATTTTATTTCCGTTAATTCCACAGAAGTATTACCGCACAAGGCAAAGATATAATTCAAAACATAATAATGGCCCGCATAATGGTAGAGCCTCTGTTTACAAGTTGTGTAGTACGTCTAAAAACCATTCCGTGGTCTCTATACAATATCATCTACAGCGCAAGCGATTAATGACATTTCCAAAACATACCGTAACTACGCTCTAAGTACAGACGATTGGATCCCATATCCTCACAGATCACAGAGCAGCCAAAGGGAACAATTTCACAGACACCAGATGTTGAACTTCTATACTACATAGATCACGGGGGCTCATCTTACACGCTCCGAAATTAAATACTAAGTTTCTTCCCCGTTATTCACAGATATTGCTCATGCTTCACATCGGTAGACTGAGTCAAGATTGTTTGTATGTGAAAACGAGGACTGTACATCGTACCCACCAGAGGTTACGAAACGCTTACAGGAAACACTAATCACACATAAGAGAAATAATGAACTAATACTGTACTACTGCAATACATGCATACCTGCACACACATACACACACAAATATATATATATATATATATATATATATATATATATATATATATATATATATATATATATATATATATATATATATATATATATATATATATATATATATATATATATATATATATATATGTGTGTGTGTGTGTGTGTGTGTGTGTGTTTTGTGTGTGCGAGTGTGCGCGTGTACAAACATTATTGAGCAACCAAAATATTAAACACTAGGGACAAGTACTAACTGTCTCAGCTCACATCATCCCAAAATTAAACTTCCTCGTCATTACCCAAGGAAATGTTACCGTCGTCTCACAAAAACAATATACTTTAATCCGGTCTCCGATTACAGTCCAGAAGGTGAATGGACACACGTATAGAGCAGTCAGAAATAGCAGCGTAGTTACCGAAGCAATTGGGAAAAACCAAGTTCTCGGCCAGCGAGGACGTTCTCGATAACGGTACATCTCTAAGTTCACGGGTAATTACTCTCCAATATCACCCAACTTCAAACAACTGGTAATTAGGCGGAATTCTGATTTCTATTTACAACAGGTTCTGGTTACGACACACCCGGGTAATGCAAGCGCAAGTGAGAGACGAGTTCGAAAGCAGTCGAGTACGAGGCTACTCTTTTCCCGTTGAAGAATTTGCCATTAAAATCTGGAAATGAGCTTAAATGCCATCCCGCTCCAGTGTGATCGAGCAAGAGCTAAATCACACTAATGAGCAAACCTAATTGTGAAATACATACTTCCTCTAACGCTGCAGCTTTAGTTTGCAGCGTACGCTTCAGAACTAATAATAGCATTTTGCTCTGAACATAGAGCCAATTAGCCGTTCTAATTTTGAGTTTTAATATAACGCGCAGAGGCTATCTATTTTTGGTAAGCAAACTTACAACTCCAGACCAACTCGAACGTGTCCGAAAATCTCTACTTACATTTCAAACTTTCTTGATACGACCCTAAATCATGTAGACAAATAGCAGTCTTTTATTAAATAGGAAACCACTCAAGAAAGTTGGGCTAGTCTAATTAGCCAATAAAAGAAACCATAAAATAAACTGCACAACGTAACATTAACCGAACAAACCCAGGTGACGCAGTTGTTGGGTCACTGAACTAGTGAACTGGCAACTCCATACAGACAAATAAAAAAATGCACCGAAGTTTCTTCGGCGCAATCAAGTTTTCTGTACAGCGTATAATAAGAAAGTCTCAGCTACGGCCCATGAAACTCTCAGCCGCGACCCATGAAACTTTCAGCCACGGCCCGGTGGTGGCCTCTGTTGTTGACACCTTAGATAGCGTTGCCAGACACACGATCATGGCTAACTTTAACCATAAATAAAATAAAAACTAGAGGCTAGAGGGCTGCATTTGGTATGTTTGATGATTGGAGTGTGGATGATAAGCATACCAATTTGTAGCCCTCTAGGCTCAGCAGTTTTTAAGATCTGAGGGCGGACAGAAAAAGTGCAGAAGGGCATCTCAATAGTTTTCTTCTGCAGAAAACTAAAACCCACTTGCAGAAGGTAATAGCCAGGCCCTTTTCCTGTTCTTTGTGATATATGGCAATTCGATAAAGCTGTTTATTAAACATCCTAAGATAGAAAAGATGGCGGAATTTATAAAATATTTAAGATACGAAAACTGATCGATCACGATGGAACTTGAGCCTTGTAAGACCTGAGCGCTTGACTCGTAACGGCTAGTCGCTTATTCGCTGGTTCAAGAAATACTGAAAACCCGCTCAGCTGAATTGTCAACATTAGCCACGTGAACTGCTTTTTGCTTCTTGTCTTGTAAGTGTTGACTCCAGAGAAAAACAAGACCAAATTCATCTTTTATTTGGTGAATCAAGGGTAAATCCCTCCAAAACATCAACAAACATTTGCTACTTTTTATGTTTTCAAAGAAGGCTCACAAGGTGCATGTCGAACCCATTCCATATATACTGTACAAACTTCGCTTTCTGTCAATATTCCGCATATACTCTTTCGCAGTAAAAAAAAAAAAAAAAAAAAAAACGCATTTCTTCACATTTCCAGCTCATTCTCGGTTTCTATTTCCTGTTTCCTCCAAACACATGACTAAACCATCTCAGAACACTCTGATCTGTATTTTTCTCATGCTAAAATATTTACCACACTTCATATCTACGTATTCCGACACTTTCAATCTTTCTTGCTCCACGTGTCCTGTATAAACTATTCATCTCAAAATCTTCCACCTTTTTTCTTTCATTCGCCTTCCTATGCAGGTTTCACTTCCACAAAGAGGAGCTGGCTCATCTTACATACCAAATTTGTTTCTGTAAATTTTCAACCTCTTAGCCAGACCTTTTTTGGTGACTCCATAACTTTTCAGCCTTCTGTCTTCTGTGACATTTACTCATTGTACCTGCATGAATTAACCACTTCAGTTATTTCATAGTCCACACTGCCATTCACTATTTTATATTCCTGGTTTGCATTCATCTTCATAACTGTATTTTTGCTCTACTTATGTGCACATTCGTACGTGTGTTACAACGAAACTAAGTAATATGAGCTTTGCTAGCACTACGTAAACACACAAATATCCAACTTGAAGTAAGAAATAATAGATTGTTTAGGCTGGGAAGCGTCTGCTGTTGCTTGAAAACTGTTGGGACCTGCAAACAATTATGCGAGTATATGTCTGGCTGAAACCTGCCGATTTGAACTGAGTGTAGCACGAGTCAAGGTTTAATACTCGTGTACGTAATAAAGAAGTGACAAAATAATGATCGTGATAAAAGAGAGAGGGCCCGGAAGTAAAAGAGACAGGTTCTGGGAGTCTGCATTTAATAAAGAGTGTCCTATGAAAACTTCTTCTTAAAGAAATTTAATTAAGACATATCTTTCATAGTATATGTAAGACATGGCAAACAGTGAGAAAAACTGGTTGTTAGATATCATGTTTGCTTAGAACAGATGCAAAAGCATACAAAAAAAGCACGCGAGCATAGGAGTGTATTTCAAGTTAAGTTAAAAAAGTAAGAAACGGCATATGTTGAGAATGCTTTTCTCTCTCTCTCTCTCTCTCTCGTCCGCGTACTTGTGATTAATAAAAAATAACTATGTTCTAAGTAATCATTACCAACTTTTAACTTTGAACGGCCCACTAAATTAGCCACTTTCACTCACACTCAAACACGCATACATCTACCAACCTACAGATCTACCAGTTGTTGTACTATTTATTTTTTCCATTCTACACCCAATGCGCCGTTTAACTCTGTAAATTTTCACCTACTTAACCAGAATAAAAATTCTGACCTCTAATAATGTTTCGTTATTTACAATGAGAGCGCTTCCCCCTTCTGTGTTACTCCGTGTTTGTAGTGCACACCTTTAAGGCCTTCAGGCGTTAAGAAAGAACAAAGGTTTACGTATTTTCTTCGCAATTTTGCACTTAGTTCAGCTCATGAACTCTAAAGGGGAACATCTTGCTCCTCCAAAGCTGGGAGATTTCGCTACAGGTGAGTTTCGCCGAAACACACAGAAGATTGCAAGAATAAAATAACGATTCTCTTTGTCCTTCTTTACTGCTTTGCTGCCAGGCCTAACGTATTATTGACAACATGTTTGAAAATATAAAGTCCAGCAAATACTCCCGACCGAAGACGTGTAATGCCAGTTACAAATTTTATGCGGAACGTTTCGACATTGGTATACTTTTAGTCTAACGGGAGGCAAACAGCATACTAAACACAATTTCACTTAATATATAAGTTTTAAAAGTATTAAGATTTACTCTGAGCATTTAGCATGGCAATTCAAACAATAAACGCAAGAACAGACAATAACCATAAAGTTATACTACTTGCTGGAGCACATACGTTTTCGGATAAAAGCAGCAAATAAGCAAGTAAAAACAGAAGGGTCGTTTTCATAAAGAGAACCTCAATGTAACAGAGGTGCTGCAAAAGTTATTCACTGAGAGGTCTTACGACCAACGAAGACCCACAACTTTTCAATAAATATAGCCACAAAAAGGAAATAAAACAATGTAAGATATAAACAACATGCAGGGATAGAGTTCTCGTTTTTTGTTGGTGTGGAAAAAAATATAATTCTGAGTAACAGAGGCGATATCTCGTCAGCGTTCCCTGAATATAAAACTTGGCCCCTGGGAAGCTACCATTGTCTATTTATAGAATTAATCCCAGATTTGTTTTTATGGTCCAAGAAAACAGGAAGGGAAAAAGGAGAGATGTAGACATGCCAACCCCGCCCCCCCTTTTTTTTAGTTTTTTGTGACTTGATTTTTCCCTGAATTTTTCTATTGCTAAATATCTTTTGATTCTTAACACCTCACAGTAAGTGGGTCTTACAATATTTTATCGGATGTAAAGCGATGCTCAGAATTTAAGAGTGGTTATAACGTACCATGGCTTCATTTTTCTGCATTGTCCAGCTACATCAATTTGCTTATTTTTCCTTTTCTTTTTTCCTTTTTAATCATTCGCCTTGACTCATTTTCCAACTGTTTGCCTTTTTTTTATACTATAGGACTTTCCTTACTGATGAAAACGGCTTTTCAACTTTGATAATGACGTTATTCGTTTGTTCCCCCTCGAATGTTTTAAATAATAACAATAATTTCTAATTTCATTTGTTATGTTGTTCTCATTTACTCTTACACTCCTCCAGTCTTGCCTGCTTTGTTTCAGTATAAGTATTGTTCAGAAATGCCTAAATAGCTAAATGAACAAGAAAATGAATGAATACACACAGAGATGGATATGAAAATCTGTGAATTGACAGAAAGAAATGATATGCATATTGAAAGTGGGAGCTCTCCCCGATATAATGAAAATCAAAGGAATGACTCATGGATATATATATATATATATATATATATATATATATATATATATACACAGTATATATATATATGTGTATATATATACAGTATATAGCATACATACATATATATATAAAGCATATATACATATATATTTATAAATATACTGTATATATATACATATTATATATATATATATATATATATATATATATATATATATATATATATATATATATATATATATATATATATATATATATATATCTATATATATATATATAATATATATATATATATATATATATATATATATATATATATATATATATATATATATATATATATATATATATATATATATATATATATACTGTATATAAATATAGCATATATACATATATATATATATATATATATATATATATATATATATATATATATAAAACACTTTTCGCCTTAGGATTCGTTGCTCAGCAAGATGCTAGCCTTCCATTTCTCTGAATGTATTAATCTTCCAAGCTAAACCCACCACAGTCGACTAACCGCCAGATGTGGTTCAATGCTTTAAGGCAACAAAGGACTTTAAGACAAATTTTATATCTATATACTGTATATATATATATATATATATATATATATATATATATATATATATATATATATATATATATATATATATATATACATACATATATACATTTTACGGAACAGAAATGCGGCCAGGCTCGCTCTGCTACTGAAGCCACGACCTTCAGATGATGAGACAAACGTTCTTACTAATGGACCAGGGAGGCATCCCGCGCCCAAACTGTGCTAGGTGCCAAAAAATAAAGTTTGACACAAACTGAGTTCAGAGTCTGGCAATATCCAACTCTTGTAATTGCGTTACCATTAATGGGAACAATGTTAAGTTGTGGATATCTCGAATTAGCCAGAAAATAAAAACAACAGTAGTGCTAAATGATGACTGTGGGGGTAATTGCAACATTTTTGTGTAAAATAAGGCAAACTTGAATGCTTCTTTGGTTGTTCAATAAAATTTTATCTCTGTTCTTGTTCCATATCAACATTCAACTGTTTTGTTAACCATTGCAAACAGGTATAATGCCAAATAAACTTCATAATAATATATATATATATATATATATATATATATATATATATATATATATATATATATATATATATATATATTTATGTTTATATATATATATTATGTATATATATTTTAATGTATATATATAAATATATATGTTAATGTATATTTTATATATATATATATATATATATATATATATATATATATATATATATATATATATATATATATACATATATACAGTATACTGTATATAAAGAAACCTAGTTAAGCGCCAGGAGGAGAGCCAAATAGAAGTTTCGTCACACGTGGAAGAGAACGTTCGCCGTATAGATAAAACAGTCATAAGTTATAATATGCCGTAAGTTACCCACACAACCTTGGTGTGCATACAATCCAAACTTATAAAAACCAGAAAACCAGTAATCAAAAAATGTTTTTCTCAGAATGATTGAGTTTTATGCTTATTTATTTTCTTCATACGTAATTTTGTACTACACGAGTTTTGCACAAATATCACTCTCAAGATATTAATAAATATAATACAATATCATTACTGCAGATTCGGAACTAGCTTTCGCTTAGCAAACGGAGCGACCAATAAAGAAAAAACCATTCATCATTTGAGGTGAACTCTACAAAGAATCGGGAATTTTTTTTTTTTTTTGCTCTCTCTCCACACTAGACGCGAGCAAACAAACATTTTGTGCGCATATTTGGGTAAATTTGGTGCGGTCAGTATTGAATGCTTCAAGAAATTCTTTCATGGGTATTTTTACGTTAGGAGTTAAGAGTTTCGGAAATTACATACAATTTTATCGATTTTTCTAATCCTTTTATTTTTTTACAGTAAAACCACACATTTTAAAAAAGAAAGCATAACTCAGATCTTGAATTTTCACAAATTTCACTAAAATTTATGTCTTAAAGTCCTTTTTCCTAAATGATCGTTTAAAGGTATAAATTCCCACTACTCTTTCCTTGGCTTTCAAGTCTGATGAAGAGGTATGAGGTATGACTGACGGCCAGCGAGTTTCTCTTTTGGTAACTCTGCAGTTACGATACTCTTCTTTCTAACCATTTTCCTTTCACATTAATTTTTCTACTCTTCTTCCACTATTTAACTTAATTTTGTTTAAATGGTTTTTACGTTTTAGTTTATGAATATATGAAGATGTCGTTGCATGTTAAGTATACATGTTGGTACAGTTATTTATTGCCAATGGTACATAGATAACGTTGACTGCTTTAAATTTCAGTTTGGCAGATTTACGCTTCTTGGTAGAGGAATAAATAACTGCAAATATTTGGAGAAATAAGCCAAGTAATATACAAAACAAATTACCTTTCAGTCTGGTTTATACTGTGACAACAAAATACTTTTTCATCAGTTTGCTATACGGAGATGACAATGCAACTATAGCTAAATGATTTTAACGATTTGCAAATAAGACTTCGAGAAGAATATTAGGACTCAGATGGCAGAACCTAATTAGAAATTATATCATAAGGGATATTACAGAAGTTCCTTATGTAGATGAGAGAATGATGAAAAGGAGATGGGGATGGCCTGGACACGCCCTTCGTAAACCACTGGGAGAACAGTACGTGACAGTGTCAAGCTGGGTTCCCTGTAAGCACCATAAGAGTTGTAAGACCCAAACCTATCTGGAGGAGAACTATAAGAAAGGAGGCTGCCGATGGGTGGAAATTTGTGAAAGACAAAGCACCAGAAATACATGAGTGGCGGAATTTCACAGGCGCCCTCTGCGTTAGAGGCGATGATGATGTTTATGCATACATACATACATACATACATACATACATACATACATACATACATACATACATACATACATATGTATATGTATATATATATATAAAATATGTGTATATATATTTGTATATATATATATATATATATATATATATATATATATATATATATATATATATATATATATATATATATATATATATATATATATATATAGCGGTTCAAATCCGCAGCCGAATGATCAGAGAGGCAGACACTTTGCTATCCGTGTAGACATCCCGGGATTATATATGTAATCAACGGATAGGTTTGCTTAAAAAGCAAATGGATGTTACAGACTAAATACACACACAAAACAAAGCCACTACAACACCTTCTAAAAACATAACAAACATCTTACACGTCTCGAACTCTCGCCATACCCGCGCAATAACTTCTCGCTGCTGGGAAGAAAGGGCGTTGTGTCGGGTATGATACATGAAACATACGCTACCGGGGTCTAAGCGATGTCAGGCAGGGCAGCCGATCGAAGACCACAGGTCTACCCCAAAGTCAAATCAAAAAATCCTTCAAAAGAAGGCATCGTGCTTACCCCATACTAAAATGGGAAAAAAGCACGTTAAAAGAAGAAGAAGAAGAAGAAGAAGAAGATATATGTATATGTATATATATATATATATATATATATATATATATATATATATATATATATATATATATATATATATATACATATATGTGTGTGTGATTACACGTGGTAAACCACTGATGTTAATCAAACATCACTAATCCGTTAATCAAACATCACTATCGAGGATTAAGAAGATATATGGTGAACAGCTGCCGACGGAAATAGTCAACGACAACTTCTGATCACACATTTCGATCGAAAGACTAAACAAAGAGAGAAATCTCCGGGGTCGGAAGAAAAACGAAGTCTTAAGAAGGCTTACGCGGGATTTCATCGTCTTCAAGATCCTCAGAATATTTTGTTCGAGTTGTAGACACGTACAAGTTTCGAACAGGATTACCAGGCAAAACATGGAAAAGGAGGTTTCAGTGAAGCATAAAAATCAACGAGTAAACTAGAGATTTCCTCACTAACAAATAGATTATATCAAACTTTAGAACAAAGTTGAATCGGTAAAATATAAATAAGTTAATAATCGGAATACTATTCAAACAAGTAAAAAATGCACCTAAGTTTCTTCGGCGCAATCGAGTTTTCTGTACAGTGTATAATGCCGTATGAAGCTCTCAGTCACGGCCCGGTGGTGGCCTGTATTGCTGGTACCCATGGCGGTGCCAGACGCACGATCATGGCTAACTTTAACCTTAAATAAAATGAAAACTACTGAGGCTAGAGGGCTGCAATTTGGTATGTTTGATGACTGAAGGGTGGATGATCAACATACCAATTTGCAGCCATCTAGGCCCGTTAGTATTTAAGATCTGAGGGCGGACAGAAAAAGTACTGACGGACAAACAAATAGCCCTCTCAAAAAGCGCCAGTATAGCTACGAATATGCTGTACACTGGCAAAGCATTGTAACTGAAGAGTAGAACACCGGCCAGAGAGAGTGAGAGAGAGGAAAAAAATATTACGTGCAACTATCAGTAACAATAAAGGTCCTAATTTCAAAACCAAACCTAAGTCAGGAACCTCAACTACCCTGATTTGAAAACTGCTTCTAACCGCATCAAGTAAATGTACCAAACTGCCGTAGGTAAAGTTCTTTCCGGCATGAAATAATAAATCCTTTCCATCACGATTGCATCTGTGCATTTAGCTAAATTGCATTACCTTTTATGGACCGCAACTTTCAGACAAAAATGTGTGTATCTGTTATATTAATCAGATTAAGTGCACCGTCCCCAACCGCCCCTAACCACCCACTGCGAGCGAGGCAAGGAGAACCAAGGTCTTCGTCAAGTAATCTGAGCGACCGAGTATCAGACTCAAGTGTTTTATCCCCAACAATCTCTGCATTCCTAGCTTGGACAGATGTACAAATGGGCGGGTAAAGTGTATCTATGAGTGAAAGAGAATACCTTATGAATGCCCTATACACGGTTTCACCCACCTGGAATGACGATTATCTCGTCGAAACCCCGTTTTGATGGCACTGCGTCACGTGTTTGTCATTCTTCTCTCTCTTTCTCTGTCCTACCTGATTGCGACCCATAAAAAGTCAACTAAAAACCAAGTTCCTAATTCACCACCTACATCGACAGAGGCATACTAGATTCTAGGGTACGCGCTTATATCATCCGTCTTCGTCTGTTCCAAGAATCGAAAGCGGTCCCACAGTTTGACCTGAGGGCGCTACCATTGCACCACGAGGCCAGAGAGAGAGAGAGAGAGAGAGAGAGAGAGAGAGAGAGAGAGAGAGAGGGATAAATAAAACGAATGTATAGTTTTCGAACTCCACCCTCCCCGTCCCGCCTCCCTCTTCCACAGAAAACTATAAGGCAACTTGGAGGTTATAGAAGATGAGCAAAGAAATTATACTCGACATTTCAAAAACTGCCCTGTTTAGCTAGTAATTTCATTACTGACTCTAACCATGGGAAAATATCATGAAACTCAACAAAATAATAGACGAATTTTTCATATGTAATGAAAGAATCTAAATCAATTTACTTTATCCTACTAAAAACATTTGCTACAATAAAAGGAAACGTTTCCTTGATGTAAGTACAAAATATATCTCCTTCGTCTGGACTGCTGCTTCCTTCAACCCATGTTCGAATTCTGCTATGGAAGAAGTGGGTTTTCATTTCACTCCATAATTCAGTTGCATGGCCTTTAGTAAAAAAAAAAAATGGTGTCTATGAATTATTATGTTGTACGTTGTATTTACATACATATGGTGAATGTGGCTATGAGATTCCGATGATATCTGTAGAAAGTAAAAATCTATTACAGAATTTTTCATTAAAAACCGCTTAATTGTAGATAACGGGTCTGCCAAAGCCAACACTGATGCGTTCACTGGCCCCCCGCCCCCCTAGGGGGAAGATGGAAGAGACCCAGAGACACAAGAGTTGTATGCGGTGATGTATTTGGAAACAACACACGTAAAGACCCACGTAGAAAAATCTTTGTTGAGCTTTCATGGGATAACTTTCCACCCTCTTTCAAAATAAATAACTGTGACGGTTGTATATTTTGAAAGAGAAAGGAAAGTCCTCCCTTCGAAAGTTCTATAAACTTCTCGTAACGATTTTGTTGGTCTTAATAACTATTCTTCGGACACGTGAAATGTTTATTGTGTTCGTAAAAAGTTATACTGTTCCAATTTTAAGCCGCCATTCTCTTCGATAATCGAGACCTTTCTTTCAAACTACCGAATGCGCTTTGCGGAAAAGATTCCATTCTCATGCAACACAGGAATAGATTTCCACTCTTCTACAACACAAGGTATGATGTTCGAAAATAAAATCTTAAAACTTTGTAGAAAGCTACGCAACGACCCTCGCAATAAACATATCTATTCTTGGGATATCCTTTTAACACTAAACACACAAACAAGTGAAAACAACCTCCTCTCACCTAACTTTGCTGATATAATTAGCAGCAGTTAAATAATTCACCGAGGCTTTCACCCGTTTATAAGACGAAAGTCATAACAGCTCTTTCAGGAACTGATGAAAAATTAATTAATTTTCCCTAGTTTGCATTGTAGCTATGGACATAATTGTACCACTACAAGCTCCAAGCATTACTTGGCGATATAGTATTCAAATTACACCTTGATAACAGTGGAGAGGCTGGAAACCCTGACTGAATGCAACTGTTGACCCCAGCATGAATAACTGTGACCCATTTCCTTAAAGTTCACAGACCTATCTTTATGCAAAATGCCAACATTTCAAGTTTAATCCCTCTTGGACCAGGTGACATTCGTGGAAACCTTTAATTATTTTGGAAGTTATATGACCATAAAATCTTAAATGAACCAGCAACTCCGATAATCGTTTGATAGAAAACTCAAATACGAGATGATGTTACTAAATGACTTCATTAGCTTCATACTGTTAAAGATTAAGCCAGCGGTATGCCAGCACGGGCTCTTGCTCCTTACTAGTGGGCTCTGACCAGATTTAATACAGTTTTAATACGGCCTGCAAACTGAATAAAAGTTACGGGTGATCTATTGCTTCTGTGGCATGAACCATGTGGTGGCAACCCAAGTGACGTATGGACACGAGTTAAGATACCACTTTGTGAGAGGCTGCGGAAACTGGCGGCTAAGCCTGGGTTCGGCAGCGAAACTAGTAACTGCAGACCCCAAACGCAATGGACATACGGCTAGGGATAAATGACAAAATTCCAAGATCTCTAAAGGTACAAAAAATAAAAACTGCCATCATTTGTTATCTACTGTTGAGTAGGTGCAAAAGGCACAAAAGTTCAGTAAAAGGTACGGAGCCGGGTCTGAAAGGCGTACATGTTCTAAAGAGTGTACAAAACACAAAACAATCATCCACATTCAGTGGCTTTTCCGAAAAGTGCTCAATTTTTCTGTGTTACGGTATAAAAGTCTCATCTACAGTTGCAACCGATTCTAGGAGGCATATAGTTCTCCTAAAAACCACAAAGCTATTACTGTACATAACGTTAGGACGGAGTCCAAAAGATGTAAAAGGCCTCTAAAAGATACAAAACTATCATCTACTGCTGGAGCTTTTTCAGAAGTGCAAAACTGTTATTTACTTCTGGTACCAGTCCGTAGGGCATAAACGTTCCCTCACAGGTACAAAATTATCTATTACTGAGGACGGGTCCGAAAAATATAAACTTTTCTAAAGGGGGATGAACTCAGATTTACGGTAGAGGTCCAATCTGAAAGGCGTTGAAGCTCTCGACAAGCGCAAAAACTATCGTATAATGCTTGATTCCACATGGTTTAAGAGATATTGAATTCTTTTCATTCTCCTTTAAAAAAAAAAAAAAAAAAAACTTGATAAAACGAGACTGGGGAATACTGAGCTTTTTTCATTCAGTAGCATAGCTTATGCCATTAACGATATATTTACCGGAAATGCGAAAAGCGTTTAAAACTTTTAAATTAGTTACCTTACTATACTGAAGCTGGGGACGATATTTCCAGTAATTGTAGTATGCAATCAGGGTTCGTAGTTACTAGTGTTATTATTATCATCATTATAACTATTATCATGCTGCTAAACAATACAGCAGCACGGCAGGCATTCTTTGAACGTTTTTCTGCTCTCATAATTGCTTTTTCTCCTCGTGGAATTCATTTAATAGTTTCCAAATGAAAGCAAGAGTGATACATCATAAACAGATTAACACAAACGTTCAATGAAATGACGTGAGAAAAGGGAAACTATTTCAGTATTAAATAGTTGCAGTGAATTCACTGCACTTAATCGGTCACTATCAATGCGCTTTTATTCCCGAGATGCGATGCGTTTCGGAAGGTATAGATGGCCCTTCCATTCTCAAGCATTCCACCTAAGGCACCAAGGCTGGTTGGTTGGCTGACAGAGATTAAACTAGCTTTATATCAGCACGGATTTTTGCTGACAGAGCTGTCAGTAAGAGTGATTCTAAAGCTATGCAGGTGATATAAATGGCCATGATTTACAGTTATGTTAAGGACGTGAAAGAGATACTAACCACCGTGGGGTCCTGGGGATAAGTCAGCTGGTGCTGACGGAAAATGAATAAACGAGTCATGACTAGAAAGACTCTAACATCCGCTACCTTGTACTCGTAGCAGTTAATCCGGCATCTTGGTCTTAAGGAATGCTGTTATGTTTTCCCTTATATTCGATGCTCTCTCCATATATCTGCAGTTTCGAGTCAAGGGCTGGCTGTGCTATCATTATTAGTATTATTCTTTTCTTGATGAATTGTCGGGCTTCGCTCTTATTGGCTGAGGAAACATCTTTATCCCCGTTTCCCACCTCTGTCGTATTCCTGAAGACAGGAAGGAGGATTATCATTTGTGGTGTTCAAGGTGGGCGTATACTTACAGATGAGAAGAGCCACCATGAATGTGAGGCAGTGGGCATCTGAAGCTTGACGTAATATTTTGGTATTCTTTGTGACTTCTTCCTTAGTTGATCGTATTTTAGGTTGTTTTGCGAAGTTATTCAAAATAGCACCTTCCTGGAGGTGACATGAAAGATGCTCACACAGTTTAACAATTGTTTTCCCATGTAAGTGTTGGGCAACGTCACCTAACAGGGTCTAAAATGTGGTATACTACACGTTGTTTTTAAAGCCCACTGATTTATTCTAGAGTTGTTTTCCACAATCAGGTTTCGGGTTTTACTATTTTTACAGTATATAATCAATTTCTTGTTATAATATTTCACATGGCATGTTCTTGGAAAAAAATTACTTTTTGGTATCTGTACCTTGGCTGGGGCCTATGTCCTGCGCATTGTACAATTTTCCAATTTTCTTGAAACGTTGCTTCTTCTCTTGAGCCTCCCCCAGATACGGAAATCGATTTTATTGTAGATATATATATATATATATATATATATATATATATATATATATATATATATATATATATACATACACATATATATATATATATATATATATATATATATATATATATATATATATATATATATATATATATATATACATACACATATATATATATATATGTGTGTGTGTGTGAGAGTGTGTGTATAATATATACTATGTGTGCGTGCGCGCGAGCGTGTACGAAGATTGTGACTACGATATGTCCCCCGGGACGAAAGAAATAGCTTAGCATTAAATAAAAACGCAATTTTTTCATCAATTCCTTTCAAGAAATGTTACGAGAACACTTTAACAGAAACTGTTGATGCATTATAGAAACTTCACATGAATGTCTCGGGCCTTTTCGGAAGAAGAAGAAGAAGAAAAAAGAGGCGAGACATGCCGCTTCGGTCTTAAAGGTAAGAGGACGCGGTAAAAGGTCGAGGGTGAAAGGTCACCATCAAATATAGAGGCCGTAAGATCAAGGCTTCGGTATGAAGGCCTCCCTCCCTCCCTTCCTCCCGCCTTCTAAAGGGATTATATACCGCGTCTTTGTGGCGTGGCTTCTACAGATGCCTCTATAACTGACTGATTGATTGATTGCTTGAGTGCGCCTGTAGGCGTTTACAAATGACTGAATCGTACGTCGCTTCTGTAGACATTTATTAATGCTTGCTTAATGTATGAACTGTTCCACCGAATAAGTTAACAATTGATTGCTTTAACACACGTTTAAAATTTCAACAATGGGTTGATCTGTTTCTACTACAAACTGTTTTAATAACTGACAATTGATTTGTTGCTTCTACGCTCACATCTACCATTAACTGACTGATAAGTTTGACCTCAAATCTAGCATTACACAGCTAAGGTCTCTAACGCCAAAAAATATATATCTGTAAGAA
Organism: Macrobrachium rosenbergii; assembly: GCF_040412425.1. Classification (NCBI taxonomy): domain Eukaryota; kingdom Metazoa; phylum Arthropoda; class Malacostraca; order Decapoda; family Palaemonidae; genus Macrobrachium; species Macrobrachium rosenbergii. The sequence continues at coordinate 60,278,474 of NC_089745.1, read as the reverse complement.
GTAAATATACAAACAGCCAACTTTATGAAATATTTAAATTTCATGAGAATATTTTCATTATTTCAACTTTTCTAACTTTCCTTTACACACCAACGGCATCTAATTACATAGGCTTAAAACAAGAGCAAGCTAAACTTGAAAGGGATCATCTCTTTATCCTAAACCCAGAATGAAAGCTACTCAACACCAGTATTCACTCAGTACCTTTAAATAAAATAGCACATGCACACACATATAAGAGAGAGAGAGAGAGAGAGAGAGAGAGAGAGAGAGAGAGAGAGAGAGCTAGGTCAAGAAAGTGGATACCACTGGATCAAAGGTTACCCTGAAGTGGACGAACGTAACGATGTAAGGAGATGATGGCTAAAGCCTCTTTTGTTGCTGCCGTTGTTTCGTATAGATTATGCTCTCTGGTGCTAACTGACTACCAAGGGCTTCTGTCTTACGGACAGCCTTCAAGTGCAAACTTCGGTGGGAATAGGCTCAAGTTCTAAGTTACTGAAAGGTTCAAATAATTCGGCGAAATGAATGTTTATGTCATTCTTCCAAACTGAAAGAGAATTTTTAAAGAGAAAACACTTAAGTGATGAAGGAATGGGCAGCAAACTGTTAAACCGAGGGTTATAGACCGAAATCCTTAAAAATAAATAATGGAACTGAATAACCACACATAATATAACTATTAGACATGAACGAGAAACGACGTTTCAACATAGAACCCATCTATAATGGAAATACAGTTGGCACTGAGGTAAAGTGAGCAATGAACATCGCCATGATCACTCGGGGAGGAATACGGAAAGAAATCCTCGTCAATCCCACAGACGCAAATAACGGCGCTTGGAAAAGACGGGGGCCAGCTCTTGAAGACTATAAAAGAATCAACAAAAGAACTTTAAGGAAAAGAGTAAACAAATAGAAGGCAAACAGTGGACTGGGAAACTACGAATGACCACTGCAAATAACAGAGTAAAACAAAGGGAAACTAAAATCAAATAAAGAAATCCAAACAAGGGAAGACGCTGATGAAGAGAGCGTGATGAAAACAAACACGGTCTCTTCCAATTAACAAAGGGATAATTATATTAATATTCGTCCAGAGGGAATTAACATGAGGTTATGTTTCAGAGGGAGTGGTCGCCATGTTCAAAATGAACGCGAGCATAAACCAAGAGATCAAATAATGGCCTTTCTTGCTCTGACTTAATCCGCATTAACATAAAAACATACGAGACAAGATTCGGGATCTAACTAAGGGACAAAGAAAGCCAAAAGAAGAAAATTGAGATAAACCTTTATCTTTTACCATACATTTCTCACTCCCTTTCCACCTCTACTTGACTCAGTAAATGACCGATAAAAAGAACTTACGTAAAAACTTCAAACATTTTACTACAATTGACCAAATACTTTAAAGTTGTTGCCTGTCGGACAATTTATTTTGACATTCATTAACGAGTTGCAGAATAACCGACGATACACCAGTTCCAGTACAACCTGATCATCTCTCCACACCACTAAGAATCTTACGAAACTCTTTTCGCACAATGTTGACGTTGGATTATGAAAGCCGGCAACTCGTTTGGCAATTCAAAATTGTAGCAACACAACCACTAGATCATGAATTCTGCTAACCCTCAGCTTGAATGCCAGTTCTTTGAAACTGTACCAAGGCACCTGCAGCCGGTTTCATACAATTAACAGACGGGAGAGGTAGGTTGGAAATTTCTTTGGCGAGGCATTCGCAGATAAGAATTATATTTAACTCAAGATATTGTGAGGGTAAACAAACTTAATATTTAACTCAAGATATTGACGTCGCAGAAGACATTATAATCTGCTAAAGTTCATCATTCTAAACGCCAAAGGTTGCAGTAGACTAAACAAACTGGCGCAAAACTAATATAAAATAAAGATCTCGAAGCAAGCAAGGAAGAAAACCAGGATTAAATGTTTGCCGTTCTCTCAAAGCATCTGGAGAAAACAAAGACGTCGCAGAAAACCAAAAAAGCAGCTGTTTATAATCTGAAAGTAAAGTTCATCATTCTAAACAGCCCTGTGCAACCTGCTGGCCCCAAGCACCCCTCAGCTGTTGCAGTGCGGCCCTCAGAGAGAGAGAGAGAGAGAGAGAGAGAGAGAGAGAGAGAGAGAGAGAGAGAGAGAGAGAGTTACCAAGTGAGCTTGACAGGTTGAAGTAAATCTCAAAGAAAAAAATAATCATTCTTTGCAGAAATCTCTGAAAGGACAACAGTCATCTTGAAAATATGCTGCCAGAAAAGACCCCTAAGAAAAATTGTAGCTCTATATATTTTGGCGCTATTTTAGAACTAAGATATAAAATAAAGGGAAAATCTTGCCAAATGTGAAGGAAAGTATTGTCAAGGACTGAAACACCAGGACAGCTGATGGTGCAGTTGGACGTTGTGTTAATGACAGGTGGACTAATATTCTTGGGTAATAAGGTCAAGAGGTCTAAATCACCGCGAGTTTCAGCAGTTAATGGCAGACATTGAGAGAGTACGCATCGAGGATGACACAAATAAAGTCATATAAAGAAATTGCAATGAAAGATTTGACAGGTGCTCTCTTATCAGACGAAAACCGGATCGTAAACGAAACAAAATGATGAGAACGATGATAGTTCGCCCAAGCATGATCAGTAACAGAAAAACCAAGGAAAAATGGCAGTGTTTGGTAGCTGTTTAAAAATGAATCTGGCAAGTCGAATTTGAAAAATAGAAATCCACAGAGAGTGTACAACATCAACCATCTCACTAGGGTAGCCTTTCATTTGCAAATTAATGCTCAGGAAATGTCTGTTTTTATAATAATTCTTGTTAATGATCCCAGAACCAACAATAACTAATTATTTAAATTATAATAATAAGGTGGAAAATTTATAGTAAGGAAAATGATGAACAAAATTATTTCCTGCCTATCAGTATAATGTCTTCGACCGTGTTAACATGAAATAGCGAGATACCAACAGAGTCGTGACTAGTGGCCTTTGTCAAATTAAATTGGAAAGATGAGCCTAAGTATTGAGTGTTACGGGCGAGATAGCCTATGTCAAATTGGAAAGATGAGCCTAAATATTGCGTGTTACGGGCGAGATAGCCTAAGTCATATTGGAAGGACGAGCCTAAATATTGCGTGTTTCGGGCCAGATAGCCTAAGTCAAATTGGAAAGATGAGCCTAAATATTGCGTGTTACGGGCCAGATAGCCTAAGTCAAATTGGAAAGATGAGCCTAAATATTGCGTGTTATGGGCCAGATAGCCTAAGTCAAATTGGAAAGATGAGCCAGAGAGAGAGAGAGAGAGAGAGAGAGAGAGAGAGAGAGAGAAAGAGAGAGAGAGAGGGGAGAGAGGGCGGGGGCCTACTCTGCATAAACACAAACGATTAAGCATATATGTTAAAGTTTCAAAACTAACATCTGAATTTAGCATCACATGTTTTAAAGAAAAGTGTAACAAGCAAAGATGGCGTCTGGAACTCTAAAGAAACAACGCGAGAATGAAAAAGACTTCGGGCATGTGCTTGAATGATTTCATTTTCCTGCGAATGCCCCGCGACATGACCAAGTTCCCCCTCGCCCATCACTCCCTCACCAGTCCCTTTCCTGATGCCCCACCATCTCCCTCCACTCTCCCACCATGTGCACCACCAACTCATCCTCTGGTAAGTCCACTTAAGTGACTCCAGCAATTTCCCGTCTGTCAGAAGTTCGTCGACAGACCAGGGAGGCCTCGAGACAACTGCAGGCCACGATTGAGTTGGAAATGTTATGCCTGACAATTAACAGGGAGGGTATTTGGCTCCCGCACACTCGCACGTTCCTTTCAGCTCTGATGTGAAACCCAGGTCGATAACTAAATTTCTTTGCGAAAGGAAAACAAGATGGCATTCATTGTTTTTATAAAAACAACTAGACACGACAGTCGCGTGTCCGTGTAATTAAATATCAACGGACGGACGAGTTGGACGCTCTTTTCACGGTCGAAAGACTCGAGTAAGGAAAATTAGGAATTGGCAAGAATGCAGCAGAATATTCACGGTGACAGGATATGGAAGTTACGCGACATGAGTCGGCTTCTTGATGGAAGCGTGTTTAATTGCAAAGGAAATTAAACACAATTAGAAGTACAGAGCTAAAAGAGGAAATAAGTTAAACAAGTAAAGTTCGAAGAAAGCGTCAACATGGAATCGACTTTTCCCTTCAAGAAAATGAGTAAAATGGGTTCAACATTTGACAAAGAACAAATAAAGGATTTATCAGTTTTCAAGTAATACTTAGAAACAATATCAGAAAATACAACAGCGAAATGTTGAAGTTAGAAGAGTAAAGCGATATAAGAATAATTCACAAAAAAAAAAAAAAATCCTGTAAAAACATATGAGTGCAGTGAATGGTAGAATAAAGTTAGATAAAAGCAAGGAAACAGACATGAGGAAACAGGATGTAAGAGAACACCCAAGGAATCACTAAATAAAGAGACCTGCACTGCTGCTGAAATATAGACGTCGGCCAACATCAAGAGCAAAATGAAAAAGAGGCTTAAGATACCTTCGTTGAAACTGAAGATCAAAGCAAAGCTGCTCTTGAAAAATTGAAGAAGGTAAACACCCAACCCTAACTCCAACATGAAAGGTCAAGGAAAGCCCCTCATAAATGCTTACCTTAACAAATATAGGTTGGAAACAGGATTATGTTGAACTTTATTGAAATAAAGAAAGAAAACAACCCAAAATTATGCACTAAACAGGTTAAGTTTCAATGGAAATCATATATATATATATATATATATATATATATATATATATATATATATATATATATATATATATATATATATATATATATATATATATATATATATATATATATATATATATGTGTGTGTGTGTGTGTGTGTGTGTGTGTGTGTGTTTTTGTAACGAGCTATACCAAATTAATGATGTACAGTTTCAGAAAATTTCTAGGCTAACCAAGAGGCAACAAAACCAGACACAAACTAACTTGAGATCCTTGCATGAGAATAATGCCAAGGTGCTTGACTAATGGAAATTTATACCCACTACGACACCAGAGTCAAATATAAACATTTACTGATCTATAATGCTTAATGGTTTGAATTTCAAAAATATAAAGGGAGTAAACATTAAAAAATTCTCCGTTCATTTGTGAAGAACGTAATATGCCCTTTGCTTGCGAATCTCAGCGACCTACATCTGAGTTTCCCCTTAAACAGTCTGAAGTGGGCCTTGTCTCTAATGTATCTTTCTCGCATTTATTGCAATTCTTATTTATAGTATTTTTATTTAAGAGTCTATTACAGATCTGTCACAACCGAAAAAAACGGAAGGCGATGCTTAGAAAATGTATTACGCGCATATAAAATAAATACGGTAAAAGAGATTGTTATTGGTTACATCACCGACAAGGGGGACGTATTTGTACGCGTAATCTAATGGTAATGATGATATATATATTGTTCAAAGCTGATTCGCCCATTGAGCCCTACACTAAGGCTGTGGACTATACGATACTGTAGTGGTGCATTAGTGATCAGCAAATAATCTTCATTATAACAAAAATTATTGACGATTTAAACATCTACTTTTCGACAACTCGGAAATTTCTCCTCATCCAAAAACAAATGACTTGACGTTTAAATTGTCAATTATAATTCATTGTTTTAATTTTGATATCACACTGATTTATTCAGCAGTACGTCCATATATTAAGGAGATTCCTTTAAGCTTCTTAATTCATAGCAGTAAAAGAGTGATGCACGTCAAAGTCGGCAGTGATTCGTAGTCATAGCGCCACGACAGATGCAGTATGGACCCTTCTTTGTTGGGTCAACTAAATGACTGAAAGTCAAGACACATCATAGAATGAGGCAATTTTAGGTTTTCTGTGCAAAAGGTCTTTTACACCTCAAACACAAAGTGATATGGTCGCCTCTAATGCCTTATTCCCCTGTCTGTAGTTTCATGATTCTTACTTTTTTCGTGAAAAAGTAAAAACTTAAGAAACAGAAATACATTCGATGATGATCTCTACTTCTGCTAAAGAAACCACGTACGCAACTTTCATTAAAAAGCTTTTACTGAAGTGCTTATTATTCATTCTGGTATACCTTATTTCCCTCGAAGCTTTCAGCAACCGTTCCTCACATCTCACACAGGGAAAGTCACGCCTATTACCTACTGATCATAAATATGAGAGATCCTTCAGCATGATTATGAATTAAGAGCACGTTTTCATGGATCCCACGAGTTCCAGTCCATGAACTAAATATCGGTAATACATTTAAATAGACATTTTCGTTTATGAGCCACAGACGTCGGGCTGATAATTATGACAACCAAATTTGTTACAAACCAATAGTGCATATCGGGACGATGCTATTTATGCGTCAAGATGAGCTGATGATCACAGTTATTGCATAAAAGAAATCGAGAGTGGATGTAACCTGAGAATTTATGCTGCTTCGGTGACAAATGAACAATTTTCTGTAACAAACCACTAAGTTGTCGACCGTTTCCGTTAGCATTTGTTTCTCCCTTGGAGCTTTATTTTCCGCTTGAACTTCCTCTTCCATCATAACTTACTACTGAGCTGCGAGTATCACTCTTCTTCTAAGAATAGTGTACAAGACTCTTAAAAGACTCTGGAGCTTATTTTGGACTTTATATGTCGCATTTATTTCAGTTTTTCACCAGATCCATAAAGGCAAGCGCATGAAAGCCAAGCAGTGTTCCGAGGGAAATATAGAGCTCCTGATTTTCTCATGTCTGAGGATGCTCGCACCTTGTCACAATTCCAAGACATCTTGTCTATGAGGTATTCAGCGGGGTATTTCTTAATATTCCACGACATGGCTGGGACATTTCTCGTTTCCACACGCTGCTCGACTTATTACGAAAAGAGATTATTTTAAAAATGTCCCCCATGCCCTAACGTTATGTTTTTCTTCCTTTCTGCGCGTCATAATTTTTAAAAATCAAATTTCATTTCCTTTCAAACTCTCATTACAACCGTAGAAATGAGTAATAAAAAAATCTGAAACATCGTTACATAACATCCAATCAAAACCGCCTTTCTAAATAAACATAAGAAATTCTAAATAAGCACTAAAAATACCAAAGTAGTGTTTATTTGCTTTTCATCTTTTCAGGGTTTGGTCCAGGCGTCGGTCGTTAGCTAACCGACCCTACTTCTCTCCCCATTCATTTAACTCATTTACAGTCTTCATTTCTCATTCCAAAACCAACTAGTTTTCCCGCTGGCTGATGGCGATTATATGCTCCTTTAGCCCTGCGTGTTTACCAGCTTTTATTTTTCCCTTCAGGAAGAGGGAGGAGAAAATACTGCCTAATAATTAATCTCGCCATCCTCAATTCAGGAATAATTTTTGAGCTTATTTGTTTTGATGTTTTTTTTAAATATTGCGCTACTCTTTTGGAATTAGTTTGAACAGCAGTAATTTCTTTACACACACATGCACACACACACACACACACACACACGCAGAGAGAGAGAGAGAGAGAGAGAGAGAGAGAGAGAGAGAGAGAGAGAGAGAGAGTTTTTGCGTGAAGGGTTTGCGACTGCAACTCCTGTATTCAGTCCTACAACCGTCAACTTTTTACACTTTTATAATCTTCGACGTATTACTTTTCTATAAGATTCATCTTGTCCTGCTGAATCTCTCGACTTCCATACCTAATCCCTAACTCAACAATTTCATGTTGATTCAAGTGAAAGGAGATCCCACACTAAGTTCTCCTGACCCAACTCATCCCAAGTTGACTTCAACTTGACCCCTACCACCCGTGTATGATCACACGAGCAAACATCCTGAGTCTAGCTTGGGCTTAGTAAATACCCTTTGGGAACTCGCGTGATTGATGCTATTCCTGGGAATCCCAAGGACCTATAAACTTACCTAAATTATTTCATGAGGAACTTCTGAGAAGAAATCATTAAACACGAGCTTGGACGAAACTCATGTAGTATAAAGCAAAAATAAAAGTGTTCGAGGTCCCGGTACTAACATAAACAACGATGAACGATAAATATTGGGTGAATGCTTGAAAGTCCAGGTGTATGTACAGTAATATAAAAAAACTCTTCCAAGTAAATAAAAGTCACTATGGCACAACTAAATTCGATATGCAAGCTTTTATCAACATCTTTTTTAATATATGTTTTGATGGGATGCCCAAGGAAAAACACAGTTCCCATCAATATAGAGAGATAGATAAATGGATAAATTAAGTATACCTTAGTTTTACCAGACCACTGAGCTGATTAACAGCTCTCCTAGGGCTGGCCCGAAGGATTAGACTTATTTTACGTGGCTAAGAACCAACTGGTTACTTAGCAACGGGACCTACAGCTTATTGTGGAATCCGAAGCACATTATAGCGAGAAATGAATTTCTATCACCAGAAATAAATTCCTCTAACTTTTCATCAGCCGGTCGGAGACTCGAACTCGAGCCTAGCGAGTGCTAGTCCACAGCTCTACCGACTCTCCCAACGAAGCGCTGATAAATGGATGGATAGATAGATAGATAGATAGCAAAATGAAAGAATAAGCAGAATAAATGCCAAGAGAATTTTAGATTACCAGTATTTGTGACACTACACATTTATACAAGGCCAGATACAACTCCATCGCATATGACAATAATAAGCTCAGACCGCCAGGCCCTCATAGATAGTGTTATCAGAAACCCTATCCAGAAATAGGTCAGGCAACGTCAGGTTAGATAAAGATGAGATGTCTAACGAGATCTGACAGAGTAATCGGAAGTGGGGGCGGTTAGGAGGACCCAATCCCACCACCCATCCTTTCCTGGCGCTATCTAATGTATATATCACCGACATTCATGTTGTAATCTAAGCACAACTATCAAATAATCGATAAAATATCAGCCTGAACTATTTGATTTACAAATTAAACCAACATAAATTGTTCAATACACAATAAAACCTGAAATCGCAATATATATGATTTCGAAACGAAACAAAATCAAATAAGACGCACATAGCTCAATACAGCTCGGAGGAGGCAATACAGTGTTAATTAGATTTAGAAATAACACAAAAGTTAAAACTGACAAGGTCAAAATAAGACAAAGTAAGAAGAAAACAGGAAACTAAAGTAGTTCATACATATCAGATTTTCAACAGAAGCGAAAAATACTGCAACCAAGCAATTTATTGTCCCAGTGCTTAGAACTCCCAAGATAGGCTAGAAATCCCCAAACGGGAACTCGTTCAAAAACGAGAATAGGAACGGGAGAAAGGAGAGCGCCAAATGGAATGTGGCAAGTCATGGAAAATGAAATTATGTCGGCTGAGGAAAAGGAAAGTAGACGAGAACCCCCGTGGGAGAGTTTGATTTGATTTCATGGTATCTGTCTTTTAGTCGAAATGGACATGAGTATAGAAAAGGGACTTCATATTTTTGTGGAAATTCGGCCAAGGTCCGAGAACCCCACGGTCTAGACCGTGGAGAGCCCATAAACCCAGTTTGCATCTGATGCCAAAGAAAGAAAATGATCTATAACGAGAAAGTCCGTCAATAACTCCTTAAGAATGATGACCATGGGCCTTAACATTTTTAAGTCGGTAAACTCCCCATGCACTCAAAACCCAGAAAAATATAAGCAACATCCAGAAGTCTTATTATTCACTTGATCATTACTGAAAACAATTTTCCTTTTAAGTTTTTATTCTTACATGTAGTTTTGTTGTGTGTGTGTGTGTGTTTTAATGCCGGTTAGTTGTATCTCATGAGAACCGTTTTATTTTTCATTCTGAAAACGAAAAAACTTTTTGTCATATTCCGGGTTTCTCCATCTTGTAAGCTAATAAAAAATTAAACCCTTTAATTATTTCACTTTAACGTTGCGTTTTAATTTCAGGACAGCATAAAAGAGGCGATAACCCGTTTGAGTTTCTTTTCTCTTTTATTCAAACGTACATTACTTAAATAAAGCTGCAACCAAATTTGTCCAAAAAGAAAATATTTTCGTTATGATTGGAACCTGGCTCACAAAACCCATTGAACGGATCATAACTGTTCGAGTAAATGTTAGTTCCAAGTTCTCTGAAGTTACTGATAAATCCGATACATCTGTAGGAAAGAAGAGCAACGCCTAAATTCCAGGAGTAAGTGCAATTTGGAACAGTTTCACGGTTCAGACCAAATTTTCACTCCAAGTTTATAGGCAATCATCTGCAGCGCTTTCGACTGAATGTATCTGAGGAACAATCCTTATTTCTGGACCACAAAAACGCATGTGTCAAATAGGCCAGCAACATGATGAAAATATTATGATTCATTTCAGTATAAAGGAATCTATCAAAGGGGAAGAGTCAATATTGTAATCTAGCCGCTCAGTTTTGTGCCTAATCCAGAACACCTGTATAGCTGTAACCTAACCGCTAAATTTTTTACCTTCTTAACAATGGAATACCATAATACAAGTTCGATTTCTCCTCTTGGCTGTTTCCTTGGACGAAGTTGTTGCTAGGGTATGGGTGAACGTGTGTAAGTGAGAAGAAATCACAAAGAGGTAACTAGATCGAAAGAGGGAGAGAAAAACTAGGAAGCAGAGGACTACCTGCCCAGTTGGGTTTGAAGGCAGGAAAATTCCGTCACCAACAGCGTGTGCGTGCCCTAGGAATGAAATTTAGGGAAAACTCAAGTGCAGCTTAGCAGAGATTTGCTAGGAGAAAGCAAAGTTACTGCCTATGTTCAGGGAACTTGAGCCCAAAACGAGGATACATTTGTAAAAGATACTATGCCTACAGTGGAATCAGCCCACACCTTACTACTACTATCACTGAGTTGCACGAGAGGAGCTAGGTAGAGCTGTCTATCAAAATACATACGAGTACAGAGCATTTCTCCTCCGCAACGACAATAATCAGAACCACTTTAGCTTATGTGACATAAAACCTTGAGAGACTTTACACGTCTAACGAAGAAATCCTTGGTTATTTTGCGTGGTCCTGTCCAACTTCTTCGTTACCTACGACGTGTAAAGTCCCTCAAGGTTTTATGTCACATAAGCTAAGTGGTTCTGATTATTGTTGATGCGGAGGAGAAACGTTTTATATGTATTTTGATAGGTAGTTCTACCTAGCTCCTCTCGTGCAAACCACACAGGACTGAGGACTGAGGTGAACAGAGAGGAATTTAGCCAATATATGCTAAGAGCCGAATAACAATGAACACGAACCCAGCTAAATGAACAAAACATAGTAAAGGGACGCTGCCAGTAAAATATCTGTATCCTCCATCTTCAGCTATAATATCCCATCTATAAGTTTTAATTATAGAACCGTGCCTTTAATGTCACATTCCGGTTATGAATTAAAGTGATTCAACTCTCTTTTCTTGTACGGTTTCTTCTATTATTGCCGACCGAAAATGACTGCTATTGCTGTTGACGGACAAAAAAGCACATCGAACAAAATGGCTACCCGTCCTCTTTCAAGTTCAAAAATTAAACTTCATATCAGCCCAACCATTCGATAGCTCTTCAAACTAAATAAAAAAAAATCATTATTGACTGTCAGATGGAATGGTTCAACAACGCAAGAGGTCTGCATTTCTTTTACATTCTTCTCTTTATCACTTGTCCTACCGTTACCTTTATCCATCCCTATAGCAAAAATAGAACAAAATAAGCAATGAATATCTAGATCTTCTTTACCTGAGCTTGGCTACGTGGAAGACCTGGGTACAAGTGCATGCTACATAAGCCACTCGTGGGATATGGTGCGAAATCCGCATTAGCTGGCAAATCCCCACGTTACACAAAGGGCTCAGAACCAAGGATAGCCTCGTGGCAAGGAGCATGTGAGCATTTTCTGTTAATCTCATCTTAGCTCGTGGGCTTGTCATTCCATGTTCTTAACTTTTAGAAAAATATCCTGGTTAAAAACCACACATTTCATAAATTTATGGCTAAGTTTGTTTAACCCATGGATTCTAGAACCCAAAATTCTCCCTATGCTGACTACATTTTCTAGAAGACATAAACTTTAGCCTAAAAAACCTGTCATTTCCCAAAATACATTCTTATGGTGTAATAATACCGAATACCAAAAATGCAAAGCTTGCCTAAAAGATTCTCTAACCTTTCCACAGGTCTTATATACGGGTTGTTGCAATAGTGGAACATTCTTTACAAGATTCTAGTTTCGTTTAAACTAATGGTTTCAAGTGTTAAGGTAAATAATGAATCATGATTTCAAGTATTTTCCCCTTAATCTGATTACATGATTTGACCATAAACGTCCTACCTGCTTGATATTCCCTTACGTGCATTTGATCATGTATACAGATAGATGACGCCCAACTGCAACTAGGACATTGAAATATGGACTTCAGATCACAAGAAACCCAAATTAAAGAACTGCAAAAGCATATCAATTAAAGAAACTTATGAGAAGAGTAAACAAGTCATTCAAGAAAATCACAACTAACTAGCAGAGGGGCCTGTCAAATGGACCAAATGAAGGTCGATGGAAGAGCCACCAAAAATAAACAAACCACTTAGGCGATACGGGGCCATAGTCTTGACACTACTATGAAGGGTCCTTGATGTCCTTGAAAATGCAGAGGCTGGAAGTCAGGTGCAGATTAAGTAAAATTAAAACTGGCAAGGGGAGTTTCGAATTTTCTATTTTGTCTTTTCTTTGGATAAGAAATGATTTATAGTCTGGTAAAGGATTAAGAATTGTTCTCTACTATATTTCGAGTTCGACATTCAGTGTCTTACTTGCTGTAAATGGTCTCCATTGATTTCAGCCATTTATCAAGTAAGTGACACCTATATATACAAATACATACATACACACATACATACACAATATATATATTATATATACATATATATTGTGTATATATATCTGTATATATATGTGTGTGTGAGAGAGAGAGAGAGAGAGAGAGAGAGAGAGAGAGAGAGAGAGAGAGAGAGAGAGAGAGAGAGAAAGGAAAACACTGAATAGTGTTGATAAATGTACAAGACATTAAGACGAATGTGGCAGGAATAAAGAGAAAAAAAAATTCAGCATGAAAAAGATACAATAGTAAGAAAATGATAAACATGTTTTTCAGAAGGTGTAAACATACGTAAAACACTTATTGGGTGAAGAAGCTTTCCCTAGTCGTCCCTTGCATGAAGAATTCCTTCGTTCTCAGCACCGAAACAACAGTAACAACATCCGCCATTTGTTTATGATTACTGTCTATAACACCGCCACCCCACCACCCCCCGCCCCCCAACAAGTTCAAAATGCACAAAACTCCCTTCTTTTCCGAAACACCTCTTTCAACAACATTACCTGCCATTAAGGCTTAATCTATTATAAACTTTCCCCTTTAACGCAATTCCATTACAGCCCATCACCCTAAACTCAAGCTGCGGGAGCCTCCCCGCAGTGATTTGTTCCCAAGCATGCATATCCTGCCATTAGAGCAGCAGGCAGTGTGTGTGTGTGTGTGTGTGTGTGTGTGTGTGTGTGTGTGTGTGTGTGTGTGTTTGCGTGTTTTAGTATGTCATGCTTCAAGATGATGAGGGCGGCGAAAGACGTCATCAGCATCTCAAAGGAAATGTTATAGAGAGAGAAAGAGAGAAAGAGAGGTGGGGGGGGGGGAGGATGGAGAGGTTACACTTCTGCACTTCATGTTGTTAAAGTTGGGCTAACGGCCAAAGACTCTTTCCCGCTATTTCATCTTACTCTCATCTAACTTATCGCTCCAACTGATGCTTTTATGCTTTGAAGTTAATTCTGATGCTTTTTATAACACTCAATATGAAACGTTTTTACTGACCATAATATAAGTTAATTCTGGTGCATTACCCTGAGGACTGTTATATTCAGTCGAATGACTCTTCAGCAACGTTACCGCTTTTAGTTTTGAGTTAATCGAACCTTGAAACATTGATACTATAATCACCTCGTATTCTATAATTCTCAATTCGATTTTCATAAAAATGACATCACCGAGCTCCAGGTTATAAAACTTGCCGCAAGTCTATTTTTCATTCCTGATTTCTCCTTCTTTTTCCACCTAAGAAGATAATGGCAAGATTGCTAACCAATACCTTTAACAAAATCTGAATAACAATAAGAAACATGATTAACAAAAGACTGAAATAGGAAAGTTAGTTGCATTATAGACAAGACAATAATCTATTGTACAAGAGGCAAGAATTTCACCAGAGAAAGAAATTGCCATCTATCTATTTGTCTATCCCACACGTCTGCCTGTGGACTAGCACTCGCTAAGCCTGAGTTCGAGTCTCCGGCCGGCTGATGAAGAGATAGAGGAATTTATTTCTGGTGATAGAAATTCATTTCTCGCTATAATGTGGTTCGGATTCCACAATAAGCTGTAGGTCCCGTTGCTAAGTAACCAATTGGTTCTTAGCCACGTAAAGTAAGTCTAATCCTTCGGGCCAGCCCTAGGAGAGCTGTTAATCAGCTCAGTGGTCTAGTAAAACTAACGTATACTTAACTTACGTCTGCCACACTTTTCAGAAGATGAAAAATCACCCTATCTTGAAAACATGAAATCAAGAAAATGCATATTCATTACAGAAATTTCACTTTTTATCTATCGGTCTCCCTTCCTATCAAACCAGTTTTAAGATTACAGGAAATGAAAAGACTTAAATTTTGAATAATAATAAATGAACTGATCATAAAACTATAAAGCAAAAGAGTATCCAATTTCATTGAGGAAAAGAAATAGCACTATCCATCTATCTATCTCATACATAACAGAGGCGCATATTTCAAAATATGGGGAATAAAAAGGTCGGACACGTTTTGCAATATTGCGACTGTCATCCGAGCTTCCGCGTGTCCGTTTCCATAGGATACTAATAGCCGGAACATCATTTATAGCGACCCTTTCAAATATTGACACCGTCCACCAACGAACTGTCATTTAGGCCCCTCTGATGCGGAGATGCAGTCGCTTTGAACTTTTTAGGAGTCGCAGAATGAATGGGTGGTATTTAAATGTATGGCGAAGTCGTACCTCCATGGAAATTCCCTTTTGCGGAATGTTTTTTTTTCTAGTTTTAATGTTCGTTATTTTTCGAAGTTGGTTTCTTTTTGCAGCAACTGCCATAATAATGTTACGCAGAACTGTTGCGGTATTTGTTGAAAACTTCCTATTACATTCTAAAATTAACCAAAAAAAAAGGGGGGGTGATTTAATAAACGAACATTTTAGTGTCAACAAACCACATATCGTAAAGAGCTCTCGGTAACTGTTTAAAG
>NC_089745.1:60233141-60258141 GCF_040412425.1 Macrobrachium rosenbergii | reverse complement strand
ATATATATATATATATATATATATATATATATATATATCATATATATATATATCCACAATGAAAACGAAGGAGAAACCAGAGGAAAAAAGGAAATAGAGTTCTTAATTTGTCCCAACAGTTTCGCCCTCCATCAGGCCTCTTCCGGGGAACTTTATTCACTAATCAGTTTAAGAAAAACATATACCGATTAAACTGATTAGTCAATAGTTCCCCGGAAGAGGCCTGATGGAAGGCGAAACTCTTGGGACAAATTAAGAACTCTATTTCTTCTTCCTCTGGTTTCTCCTCTTTTTCATTGTGATTACATCGTAATATTTTATCTTCGTGATTAAGAATAATACAACTAAACATATATATATATATATATATATATATATATATATATATATATATATATATATATATATATATATATATATATATATATATATATATATATATATATATATATATATATATATATATATATATATATATATATATATATATATATATATATATATATATATGTATATATAATGTGTGCAGTGCTTGTGGTATTTGGACATTTTGGCCAACATTTACATGAAAAAGACAATGCCAAGTATGACATAGCAGATGACGAAATAATGTACAACGTAATCAGAAATGTAAAAATTCATAGCATTCTATCCATTTATATCATAAATTACATTTTTTAACAGAATCTCAACAAACGGGAGATATATTAAGAACTCACAGATGCAAGATTTTAATAAGAGTTTTATCACAACCCTACCAGACCTTGCCAAAAGTAAGGCATAATTAAAACATGCGAGAGAAGATGTATCTCAAAATGACTGTGCAGCCTTCCAGAAAGGGAACGGGCAAAAGCTGCTAACGATGGAGGAGGCGATATGATGAAAAAGCAGTTTCGTGCAACCTCGGAAACATGATGTCCGTCGTTGAGGGTGACGCAAATTCGGACTTTGAATAGGTCCTTTAAACAAACAGGAGGTTTAATCGTAAACACGAAGAGAGTTTATTCAGTTTTGGTCACATTGCCAATTTCTTTGTAAATTTGTATTCATTATAATATTCTATGAAGTTCCATTTGATACTATATTGACCTGAATTTCAATGCAAAGATTGAATATCGAAATCACATTCTATGAAGTGTCACATATAAACAGATATTCTGTTCCGTAACTTTTTGAAAGCTGTTTCCATTAGAAGTTG
Source organism: Macrobrachium rosenbergii (assembly GCF_040412425.1). Classification (NCBI taxonomy): domain Eukaryota; kingdom Metazoa; phylum Arthropoda; class Malacostraca; order Decapoda; family Palaemonidae; genus Macrobrachium; species Macrobrachium rosenbergii. The sequence continues at coordinate 60,256,943 of NC_089745.1, read as the reverse complement.
TTAGACAATCAAGAAAGTCTGGGGAGAATCGCTAGAGAGAGAGAGAGAGAGAGAGAGAGAGAGAGAGAGAGAGAGAGAGAGAGAGAGAGAGAGAGAGAGAGAGTTATTACCATTACTCCTCATCATGATAGATGCACAATTAGATATTCTGTAAAATGAAAAATATAAGGGTTCTCGCATTCCGATATCGGAATGAAATGCGGGTTTGAACCAAGGAGACTATTCAGAACTGGGAGCTGTTATGATTGAGCTTTCTTGAAGGAAAGGCATCCCGTCGTTTCCACATTGCAGGTAATTTGCTCCCGTCGTCTTTTGATGTTACGTTCAATGTTAATCAATCACAGAACATAACAACAACAGCTCTTGGACACCGCATAACACCGAAAAGGTAGACAGAAATTAAAAGGATATACATCCTGACCTACTGTTCCCTAACCTACATTGACCAAATACACCGCATTCTAAATGGGATGTATTCACTATCCATGAAGTCTTGGCCGTTTTCCATACTCAGCACGGTTCTGACGGTAAACATTGCCTGAGAGAGAGAGAGAGAGAGAGAGAGAGAGAGAGAGAGAGAGAGAGAGAGAGAGAGAGAGAGAGAGAGAGAGAGAGGTCCCTTTTTCTCAAATACAGCCTATCTCAACAACTCGAATCAGCAGCTACCTGTCACAAGGCCCAATTTTTGGTATAGTTTTCATTGAAATTCGCAGACACAGACACACAAATAAACAAACAGACAGGCACACAGGCCGGACCAAAAACATAAACTCCTCCATCTTTTATGAGGGAGGTAATTATAACATATTCTTATACAGAATTAAAGTATAGGACCATGATCAGATGCGGCAGCCACTTTGGCATAAATAATGTTTACTCTTTCATGGGATACGGTTATTTTCAAGGTTCGTTTCTTTCCATAAATTATTGTTATTTTCAGGCTATTTCTCATCATAATTTCCCAGAATGAATGCAGACTTCTATTCAAGGAAATGAGGCTCAAGTCTACAAGACGATGCAATCGCTAGCATGTCATCATAACAACAGATGGAAGTTAGTGATAAAACAACAACAGAATGGGTACAGAAACTACGTGTATATATGTGTATATGTATATATATATATATATATATATATATATATATATATATATATATAATATATATAATATATATATATATATATATATATATATATATATATATATATATATATATATATATATATATATATATATATATATATATATATATATATATATATATATATATGTATATAAATTTGAAAATAAACCCTAAAAGCTGTATGCAGTATAAATGGACCAAGGAAAAGTCGGATCTTTTCCCAGACAGTGACCCCAAGGGTTTTCAGGGGTCGTTATCTAGAATTAATATTTCTTGGGGTTAGCTTTATGATATTCACAGTCTTTTGTTCATGTTTTTACGGTAATCCCCAACGTGCTGGGTACTAAACACGCCGCAAAGGTGGATATATAACGGGTTAAAACCCTTGGGGGAGCCGGGTCATCATCTAGGAAAGATCCGAAAAATATTATGATAAAACTGCTAAGGAAACAACGTGGCAGGAGTGGAGACTGTATGGTATTGATGGTTGGTTACTGAAATCTAGTAAAAAATTTTTATGAAGTTAGCAAAACCATCTACATATGCTACATCGGCTTAGGGGACTGAATATTCTGGAGGGTTGCTCTTTCATAAGGGTCACAAGGCCTAACTGTTTGGCAATTATTCCTTTGTTTCTTAAGTCCTTCCCAAGGGAGATTATATACCGAGTTGGTTATTCGTTGGGTAATATGTAAAATATGTAGGTGGTTTGGTGTAAAATTAGGTATGAAACTTATTCGTTGGGTAATATGTAAAATGTGTAGATGGTTTGGTGTAAAATTAGGTATGAAACTTATTCGTTGGGTAATATGTAAAATGTGTAGATGGTTTGGTGTAAAATTAGGTATGAAACTTATTCGTTGGGTAATATGTAAAATATGTAGATGGTTTGGTGTAAAATTAGGTATGAAACAAGTGTATGTTATGTCTCCTTGACAGTTTAATAGCTTTATGGATGGAGGGGTATAAGAATAATGAGAAAAGAAATTAGACATGGAGTGTGGAAAAGCTGAAGTTGCCAGAAGCTATGGTACTGATCAGGAATAGTGAAGACAACTGCTGGAACTAGCAGTAGTGTAAAGTCGTTGCGAGAAGTGTTGGCAGTAAATGTGAGCAGAGTACAGTTGATAAGGATAAATAGAAAACCAGCAAGAATGTTAATCTGGGTGGTAGATGACTGAAAGCAGTTGATTCATACAGGTATAAAACGTTTCAAGGTCCGCAGATTTCAATACGCAATGCTCATGCACGATTCGGAAGTTAAAGTTTGAATAAGGCAGTGACAACTCACTTGTTTGATCTCTGGCGCTACCTCTTGTTATTGGAAACAGTTCCAAGTTGAAAACATTATTTATATGTAATACTGCGAACCTATGAATGATAGAAGATACCTGAATGTTCAAGGAGCGTGACCGAGATTTACGAATGATCGAGAATCTTTGCCTATGAAGACAGAATATTCTTCCTTTGCAGTTGCCGGAGGTCCATCAGCCAAAAACTAGAGGATCCGCAAACTAGTGTCCACGTTACCACGTGCCAAATTGCTTGAATAATAAGTATCATAATATACAATTAAATCGCATTTGGAAACACTTTAAAAAAGAAACAAAGGAGTCATTCCTAGAGGGGTCACTCCTTGCGACCCTTACGAAAAAGTGGTACTTCGATTATTCAGCCCCCTAACCTGAAGTCATCCGTAATTAAGAGAGATTGCACGGCAACACACAGGGAAGTAAGAGATGACCAACACAGTGAAGAAATTTACCCGTTCGGTAGAGAAGGGAGAACAATTTGAACATAATTATGCTGGTCACACCTGCACAGCATATTCCAACACTTAACAGAAAATCACGACCAGACAACTGATATTTTACAGCTGACTGATATCGTCGACATTGAACAAAGGTTTAATGGGTTCCTTAAAGCAGATGCCATCTCAGACACTATACACAGATAGCTAGCATATTAATGCCTAAATTCAGTAAGCTAACTTTTTACCCTCAATACAGAATCGATTAAATTTATAGTGAACAACGGCACAAAGGAAAAGAGAGAGAGAGAGAGAGAGAGAGAGAGAGAGAGAGAGAGAGAGAGAGAGAGAGAGAGAGAGAAACAGCCACTTTTATTTCTGTGGCCATTTGACATTCTTTGCACCATAAATTTGTAACTGGCCTTACCCATTTTGCTCATCTTAATATTTATTTATTTATTTATTTATTTTTAAAGCTGATCTTCCACCTTGAACTCTGACATTTCCATACTGCCCTGCAGTCATCTCCCACACCTTGTTAAAATTAACACTCTTTGCAAACAACAATTTTAATGGATTTTCCGATGTCAAGTTCAAGACTTCTCAAAAATAACTCATTTATAAAGATTTATTTGTTTAAAAAATTGCTTTACTTAAAAAGCCAAGAAAAAATTATTCAAGGGAAAGGCTGAAAACAAAACATTTGAAAAATAACGTATGAATAGCCAATCGCTAGAAAAATGGTTTTCCTGGCCAAGCCTTGGCAAATTTATACTATACCATCGACTGAGGGAATATCCCCTTTAACCCCTTATCATACTAACTTCGGGAACAGTAAAAAAAGGATTTTCAAGTAGGTCATCACACTGGAAAATACCCTTCATTGCTCTTCCCTAGTTGGAGGAAAATTTTCAGAGGAAACAAGGAACATGCTAAGGAATTTAAATTTTTTATTAACTACCTTTCACCACCGTTTCTCCCAGCTCCCATAAGATCAGCAACTCAAATGCTTGATCTGTCGGGAACATTGTAATTCCAGCTAGAGGAAATCAGTTTACTGTTCTAAGCTGGCCAAAGTTACGTAAGAGAAGCGCTGATTAAATTTCCAAGAACCACACCAAATCCTTCGATATTACGTGAAACTTACCCCACCAGACTCTATCCAGAGTGATTTTGTATCAGCAAAGACTAATCGAATTCCGTACTCTCTCTCTCTCTCTCTCTCTCTCTCTCTCTCTCTCTCTCTCTCTCAAAATACAACATCTACAAATTCGTGCAAAAATGTATACTTCAGCTTGCTTGATATCTAGACGCAGCAAAATTTCAAACCTGCTTGACAGATTTCATAATTGTCCGTTTTGAACCGATTATATTTGAACAGTAAAAGTGACCCAAAAACGGTTTATTTGAGAATGGCTACAGTTAACCGTTGTCACTGAGCTCAGCAGATGTGTTAAAAAAAAGTCATTGAGGTCAGCATGTGTGTTAAAAAGTCACTGAGGCCAGCAGATGTGTAAAAAAAGTCATTGAGGTCAGCAGATGTGTTAAAAAAAGTCACTGAGGTCAGTATGTGTGTTAAAAAAGTCACTGAGGTCAGCAGATGTGTTAAAAAGTCATTGAAATCAGCATATGTGTTGTTAAAAAAAGTCATTGAGGTCAGCATGTGTGGTGAAAATGTCAGTAAGGTCAACAGATGTGTTAAAAAGTCATTGAGGTCAGCAGATGTGTTAAAAAAGTCATTGAAGCCAGCAGATGTGTTAAAGTCACTGAGGTCAGTATGTGTGTTAAAAAAGTCACTGAGGTCAGCAGATGTGTTAAAAAGTAATTGAAATCAGCATATGTGTGGTTAAAAAGTCATTGATGTCAGCAGATGTGTTATAAAAGTCACTGAGGTCAGCATGTGTGGTGAAAATGTCAGTAAGGTCAACAGATGTGTTAAAAAGTCATTGAGGTCAGCAGATGTGTTAAAAAAGTCATTGAAGTCAGCAGATGTGTTAAAAAAGTCATTGAAGTCAGCAGATGTGTTAAAAAAGTCACTGAGGTCAGTATGTGTGTTAAAAAAGTCACTGAGGTCAGCAGATGTGTTAAAAAGTAATTGAAATCAGCATATGTGTGGTTAAAAAAAAGTCATTGATGTCAGCAGATGTGTTATAAAAAGTCACTGAGGTCAGCATGTGTGGTGAAAATGTCAGTAAGGTCAACAGATGTGTTAAAAAGTCATTGAGGTCAGCAGATGTGTTAAAAAAGTCATTGAAGTCAGCAGATGTGTTAAAAAAGTCACTGAGGTCAGTATGTGTGTTAAAAAAGTCACTGAGGTCAGCAGATGTGTTAAAAAGTAATTGAAATCAGCATATGTGTGGTTAAAAAAGTCATTGATGTCAGCAGATGTGTTATAAAAAGTCACTGAGGTCAGCATGTGTGGTGAAAATGTCAGTAAGGTCAACAGATGTGTTAAAAAGTTGAGGTCAGCAGATGTGTTAAAAAAGTCATTGAAGTCAGCAGATGTGTTAAAAAGTCACTGAGGTCAGTATGTGTGTTAAAAAAGTCACTGAGGTCAGCAGATGTGTTTAAAAGTCATTGAAATCAGCATATGTGTTGTTAAAAAAGTCATTGATGTCGGCAGATGTGTTATAAAAAGTCACTGAGGTCAGCATGTGTGGTGAAAATGTCAGTAAGATCAACAGATGTGTTAAAAAGTCATTGAGGTCAGCAGATGTGTTAAAAAAGTCATTGAAGTCAGCAGATGTGTTCAAAAAGTCATTGAGGTCAACAGATGTCTTAAAAAAAGGTCATTGATGTCAGCCGATATGTTATAAATAGTCATTGAGGTCCGTATGTTTGGTAAAAAATGTCAATGAGGTCAGCAGATGTGTTAAAAAGTCACTGAGGTCAGCACATGTGTTAAAAAAGTCATTGAGGTCAGCAGATGTGTTTAAAAACCCACTGAGGTCAGCAGATAAGTTAAAAAAAAAAGTTACTGAGGTCAGCAGATGTGTTATAAAAAAAGTCATTGAGGTCAGCAGATGCAATAGAAAGGGAAATTTGGGTTGGTAAAGAATGAAGATTATGACTGCAGAATCCAACTCTAAGTTAACACGTCTGAAAGAGCTAAAATACTGAAAAAGGACTTTTCTTTCCTACAAACAAATGCACGAACACATACACACACAGTTCGATTAATTAACACTTCCTGCTGAATATAAGCTTGAATACTGAAAACACAAAAATAACTCAATGTTAACTCTACCGCTGTCCTTCGGATTTATATACTCGAAGCGAATTGTAGTTCCAAAATTATTGGGATGGAAAGGAAGGCTTAATGATCGAGAACTCCATTCTGATCTGAAGGATAACCGATGGAGATGCATTACTCCTCTGTTTTACTGTTATATGCTAATATGATGGGGGGCGGGGGGTCGCCATTGCCCAAACTCAATATGTTTTGCGTGTACGATGTTTGAAATATATAACAATTTGCATGTTAATAACATACCAGTCCTCAGGCTGCTCTCCAAGGAGGATTAGCTGCAGATAATCACGTAATGCGAAAAGTGATATCATAAAATCTATTAGGCTGTGATTTAGGGAATGAACATTTCCAAATACAATTTGGAGTTCAGTAGAACGATCATTTTCTGCTTGTTATTTAGGAAAAGATGCAGGCTAATCCATACTTGCTAGCACGGTAGTAATGGTGCTAAAAAAATAATAGGATATACTCCTTTGAGCAAAAGTTCTCACAACAATATCAAAAGTGCCAAGAATAATAGGTCTGCTGATTATGACAACCTTTCCCAGAAATGTTTCAACATCCAGTAGCAGCTGATTCTTGAGCTATAATGTTTGTTTTGTTTGAAAACTACCGTGTGTCGGAAGAGGGCTGGAACTACAAATAAGTTCCCAAACAGTTTCAATTGAAAATACAGTAACATCCATATATCTACCCATACTAAAGGACCCTAGAACTGCATCTGTTGAAGGTATATTTTTCAGGACAGACAACTATTTCCACAGAGTGTAAATAATTAAGAATCGAAAATTCAAGTAGAGCTGTAATATCCAGAAAGGTCAAAGAGCTAAAAGGAAAAATGTGCTTTTCCTCTTTCCTGTTCCGAATTTGACTTGCGTATTTACTATTCCCAACTGCGAGATTGCTAAACCTGTTTCATGCCTCGACGAATGGGATGGTTGGGTGGTGCCTCTCGGAAGTATAAACAGCCGAGTTCGGTAAATATGAACACGTAATACGACGGAGTAACAGTGGTCGGTGACTCAAAGCAAACTGCAGTATAAGGAATTCTGAAAGGTTGGCGAAACGCAAGGCAGAAGTATCTACTATAAGAAAGCACCAGAACAAAGGGAAAACGTAAAAAAAACAAAGTGAACTCTTCAAATGAATGTCAATGTCCCTTATTCCCAATTTCTCTTTATATAAAAATCAGCACATCAGGAAATAAGTTTCTACTTAAATACGAAAAGTTTTAGTGCTGTATAGTACAATATATTCAGTATAGTTCTAGTTATGTCGGGATTTTATCCCGAAAACTTCACTTTTAATGCATCGTACGTGAGTTCTACACTACCATGCTTTACGTAACTCTTAAATGATAACCAAACAAGGGTCAGTAACAACGAGGACTGTTTTTCGTAATTACAGAACTTTCTCAGAATTGCACAGGGAAAGAAGGCCTTAAGAAAACAAATTATGTCTTTTGGGATTGCTTTTATCACGTAATTCACGAGGATCGTAGGAAATATTATTATTTGATAACCCAAAGGATATAAGCTTGTACGGGGTAAATCCTTTGAAACATGAAACGGACAGACTTCACGATATGATTTTGTGCATAAGGCCTGTCATTTTCAGCGTGGTCTCGAGGATTTGTTCCGACCAAGACATGAATGCCCTTTCATCGCCTTCACAGACGTCTTAATTCTAAACCGAGGCCAGCCAGAATTATGCCCCTTTCCTCCTCCCTCATGATTATTCATAGACATCTAACCTTTTTCGAAAAATTAATCACTCCCGCCATATCAGAATGTGCAATAGGGAATAATCAGTGCTAGAATATGCGTCATGGCTGCAACATCAGGCAAACTTTCAAAAGCTGAGGATTCTTTCATAATTTTTCCCAAATCTCAAATCTTCAACAACGTACACCTCATGCTGAAGAAAGTAATTATATTGCTGAGAGTATTTACTAAGATTTTAATAGACGATAGATATATATAAAAGAAGCTGGTTATAGAGCAGCTGAAGTACTGAAGTCATCTCTAATGAAGGATAAATATTCCTGTCTTGTACCGGGATGTTATCCACTGAGCACCATTATAAAGATTAAGATACGTGACTATTCCAATCAATAATTACTAAACAGGTCTTTTTTTCCTTGAATATTTCATACCGTGATTATATATATATATATATATATATATATATATATATATATATATATATATATATATATATATATATATATATATATATATATATATATATATGTGTGTGTGTGTATGTGTGTATATGTGCATGTATATGTGTATATGTGTATATACTGTATATATATGTACAGTATATATATATATATATATATATATATATATATAGAAATAATCAACACACAATCACGTGTGGAACAGAAAATAAATTTCTGACTCACGTGGGGATCGAACCCAAGTCTTTCAGGTGAAAGGCAAGAGCGCTATCCACTAGGCCAAACAAGTCTAAAGAAGTTGGAACCTGAGAGCAACTGCAAATGTGGGCAAGCTAACTGCTTGCATACCAGCGAGTTTTCCAACTTCCCGACTCAGCAATGACCCAAACAGCATTTCATTCGAATTATCCTTCGGAGTGAATAAGATAGAAATAATCAACATACAATCACGTGTGGAACAGAAATAAATTTCTGGCTCACGCCGGGATCGAACCCAGGTCTTTCAGGTGAAAGGCAAGGGCGCTATCCACTAGGCCATACAAGAAAACAGAAAAAAATTTCTGACTCACGTCCGGATCGAACCCAGGTCTTTCAGGTGAAAGGCAAGGCGCCATCCACCAGGCCATAGAAGTCTTGTATGGCCTAGTGGATAGCGCCCTGCCTTTTCACCTGTATGGCCTAGTGGATAGCGCCCTTGCCTTTCACCTGAAAGACCTGGGTTCGATCCCGACGTGAGTCAGAAATTTATTTCTGTTCCACACGTGATTGTGAGTTGATTATTTCTATCTTATTCACTCCGAAGGGATAATTCGAATGAAATGCTGTCAATTGCGTCATTATAAGTTGGGGAAAACTCGCTGGTATGCAAGCAGTTAGCTTGCCCAGGTAATTCCTTTGGGTGCAGTTGCTCAGGTTCCAGCTTTTTAGACTTGTATGGCCTAGTGGATAGCGCCCTTGCCTTCACCTGAAAGACCTGGGTTCAATGCCGACGTGAGTCAGAAATTTATATATATATATATATATATATATATATATATATATATATATATATATATATATATATATATATATATATATATATATATATAATAATACAACAGAATCACGGAAATGTGGAACGTGATGAATATATAAATAAAGACAAAATCCACGAAGGAAAAGGAAACACTGGAGTGCTGCATGAGGCCTTTTCGACTATCGTCTTATATATATATATATATATATATATATATATATATATATATATATATATATATATATATATATATATATATATATATATAATATATATACATACATACATATAAAACAAAGTATGAAACACAAATATTTATGTCAAAAATTACACAAACTTTTTTGAAGTCATGAGGACAATAAATATATATATATATATATATATATATATATATATATATATATATATATATATATATATATAAAATATATATACATACATACATACATATAAAACAAAGTATGAAACACAAATATTTATGTCAAAAATTACACAAACTTTTTGAAGTCATGAGGACAATAAACTTATGTTTTATGTAAAAGGATAAAATTTCGGAGAAACTTCCTATTCAAGTCTTAATTTCCTAGCCGTTACAATGGGAAAGGCTACAATTCAAAAGCTAATTTATAATTCTATATATTTCTAATAGCTATGCCATTTCTAATGTCTTTTAAACCCGGCTTATCATTTTCATCAATTAAACAGTCACGTTCACATGGCAATCACACATGCATGCACACATACATATATACATAGCCTACACACAATACAGGCACATATATATAACACACAAAGTATATACATACATATACATGTATGTGTGTATATATGTATATATGTATTATACAGTATATACATATATGTATATATACGTATATATACATAATATATATATATATATATATATATATATATATATATATATATATATATATATATATACACAAGGACACACATTTTATATGTATGTGTGTGTGTGTGTATATATATATATATATATATATATATATATATATATATATATATATATATATATATATATATATATATAGGCTATGCCATTCAATATAGTACACACTCATATCAAAACGATGAAAAAAAGAGAAGCAATGATTTTAACAAGTTAGGTAATCTTCGAAATAAATGAATGCAAGAACAACAAGGAATGGATAAGCACCCAAAGAAAAATAAATTACAAAACTGTACAAATATATAAGAAGCTTTTGAAAAGGTACCAAATATTTAAGGCAATCATGCACGGCATTCAAAAGCAGTAATGCAGCCTCTCTTAAATTCAAAAGCACGATCATTACTAACACTGTCAGGCAGTTTTGCTTCTCAGGGGATAAACGAACTCCGATACTGGGCCGCGTGACGTGACAAGAGTAGAAACAAATATAATAGAATATTGAATTTAGGCCAAAGGCCAAGCGCTGGGACCTATGAGGTCATTCAGCGCTGAATCGGAAATTGACAGTAAAAAGGCTTGAACGGTGTACCAGGAGGAAAGCCTGGGAGTTGTACTATGAATCAGTTGTTAGGAGAGGGTGGAAAGTAAGGTGGAAGAAAGAGAATATGAACGGAGGTACAGCTAGGGGCGAAGGGACGCTGCAAAGAACTGTAAGTAATGCATACAGTGCATCGCATGAGGTGCACTGACGGCACTAACCCCATACGGAGGACGTCGTGGCAAGTCAGCAAATCAAGGATACCGACGTCCTGCAAAACGAGTAGCATGCACTAATTCCTTATGTGCAGTCACCAAATAAGGCGACATAAGTTTTCAAGGAAACCACCGCCTGTTGACGAGCAAACCACCGGAAAGCAATTCCAAAGGCGGTATTCTTCAGAATAACTAGGGACTGTGCGCACGGTTGAAATTTCTTACCCACAATCCCTATTGCAACTTCCCTCTTGACTGCGATCTCATTAGTACCTTAAACATCATTCTGCACCCAGAGCCCTTTACGAAACAATATTTGCATTCTGGTGATCCACTGGTTATTTGCCACATGTTTATTTGAAACCGATTTGTTTTTTCACGTAAAAGAGTAAAGGTCAAAAGAGTTTGGATGTGGGACCCTTATGAGAAAAAAGTAATTCAGACTCACTGACTGACTGACATCAGTGCCAGCCATTCCATCGATACGATGCAAAATATGTATCTTCCTTGACAGCTGCACATATCAACACTGTCATAAAAACAGCAGAACCTCTTTTGTCATCATTAGCTGTGGAAGTTGGAGAGATTGCTAAGAAGGGTCACGAGCCTGTTACGATCTTCTCAAAAGAAATACGAAACTTAGAAGCGCTCGTTGAACCACTTTTTCGATTTTATGCTCCAATTAGCAATTGCATCGAAGAGAAAATAAGTGCCTTTAAAAACACGTGCACAAAACAATCTCCTTGAGTACCAGGTTCCACGTACGTTAATTACTCGAACATTCTTCAGCAAGAGATAAAACTCAACTTGAAAAACTTCGGAAAGCAATTAGGGTGCAGCCAAGGCACTAAAAACAAGCGAAAATCATTACTACGCCTTCGATACAGATCTGCAAAAAATTTCGTTCTTCTACCCTTCCGCCTTGGATGAGTTCGCCTTCCAACTCAAGAGTTTCACCCAAGAGTCTGCGACGCTTCCTGCCCGCTAATTACGTCTAAAGGGTTTCAGAAAGGACCACTTTCGAGACCGTCGCCGCTCACCTGAGATTAATTGAAAGGGGAAGGTGGTAGCAGGGGGAGGTGATAGAAGGGGAACGTAATTGGAAGGGTAGGTAGTACTCGGGGGACGGTGACAGCAGTTGAAGGTGGTGGCAGAAGATAGTTATTAACACCCAACCGGTACATTAAAGACAATTTCATGACCAGAGCATTAAACGCGGTTTTGAGTCGCACTGCAGTACCAAATATACTACCGCTCGATTTGCAACAATGAGGAGTTAGATATACAAGAAATTATTTCATGTTTATCAGTTCACCTATTCATCATCGCTTCAGAACATTATCCGTGTGTGAAATAGGATGATATATATATATATATATATATATATATATATATATATATATATATATATATATATATATATATATATATATATATATGTGTGTGTGTGTGTGTGTGTGTGTGTGTGTAAACTCATTATTTTTCACGGGCAGTTTATGTCAGCTTTCACCTCACGAATTCATACACATCTCTCGTTTATACTAGAGGTTAAACAGCAAATTAGAATAACGTTGGTTTATATTCACTTTTCCATTGTTCTATGAAATTATCACTGAGTTTCTTTGCTCCAAACCTAATACAGAAAATTCTGTTTTTGAGATATTTATTCAGATGTGATTTTTTCCATGTAAGAAAAACTAAGCATGTGTAACCATTTGAAATGGTAGTTGGAGTTAATATATTGAGTGCAATCGTATCTTTTTTTCATTGCTCTTTAAGAAATGAGATTAACAGCCGATTTTAAGTCTTTATTTTAGTATTTTTTATTTGAATGCTTGCCTCCTGAAAGGAAACAATAATGCTTGAGGATACGAGTACAACTTGAGTTCTTTAAATTCGTGTTAGTGCTGCTTGAATTACTTAACGTAATGCGCGTTGTTGATGGATATGCATTGTATCCCGTTAAAGATTTCGTAAATGACAGGCAATATAGGCCTGTTGTTATTTTTCGAGGAAACAAACTGACAGCGTCCTGTGAGCCCCTAGTTGTGTTCTGGGTCCCTAGTTGCTGTTAACCTTTGCTGTGTATTAAACTGATTGGCTTTGGCAATAGATAAGCATAATATGCCGTCGATGTACCTTAGTATCAGCTATTCTCTTCTCCTGGTGTAAAATGAAGAAGTTCCCAGCTCTAACATGAAACTAGAGCTGATGAATAAATGGTGCAGTCACTGAGGTACGAAGCTAAGCTCAGAGTTGCATGACTCAGCCAGTCTCGTACCATGCTTCTGCTTCACTGTTCCCTGAACATTCATGTGCGACAATACTTGGTAATACATTTGAAGTCAGACTTAAATAATTGCAGCAGCAGAATTTTTGCCATCTAATGCAGTTAAAAAGGTGTCATCCATAGGACATCTTGGTATCATCGTCACATGATTCATATATTATTATTCGCTCATAATGAAATATGGTTCCACTGTTTTGAGTCCGATTACGTAACGGTTTTTTCTTTTCGATGGAAATCATGACGTTGATCTAACGTGAGAAGAATTTTTGACCATCTTTTCATTATCAAACATGTCTCGATTTCAGTTAGTGCAAGTTACTTGGCTTGCATAGCATCGATAACCATTATTCTCTATTGGTAACACTTTGTCATGGCATCTATTCAAGCTGCCTTTTGCTAGTCTTTTATTTCTTTGCTCTCTGTATTTCCTACATTACATTTTGCATCTTATTTTGTCAAAAGTATTTTGTTCTGTAGAAACTTTCTGGGGACGTGTTTTGTGAATAAAGGAGAAGTTTAGTTGCACTTCAGGTAAGCTTATTTAAATAAGCTTATTTAAATAATAAACTAGTACAGTAATATATCCGCTCGCTGTGCTTTGCTTGTGCTATTCCCTTAATATTTTGTGTGCACTTTACCTAGGAACAACTTATACCCAAGGGAAATATATATGGGCTTAATATTAGAATTTATAAAAATGTTAATTAAAGCTGATTACACAATATTAATATATATATATATATATATATATATATATATATATATATATATATATATATACATATATATATATATGTATACATATATATATATGTATATATATAATATGATATAATATATATAGATAGATAGACAGATAGATAGGTAGATAGATAGAAAGTTATGTTCCTCAACTTCTATGGTCTTTGTCTTCACCATAAATGTTTTACTCTCTCTTACACACACACACACACTGTGTGTGTGTGTGTGTGAGAGAGAGAGAGAGAGAGAGAGAGTAAAACTTTCATGGTAAAAACAAAGACCATAGAAGTTGAGTAATATAACTATCTATCTATCTATATATATAATACACACACACACACACACACACACACACATATATATATATATATATATATATATATATATATATATATATATATATATATATATATATATATATATATATATACATGTACAATAATATTGTGTAAGCTGTTTTAACTAACATTTTTATAAGTTCTAATATTAAGCCCATATATATTTCCCTTGGGTATAGGTTGTTCCTAGGGAAAGTGCACAAAAAATATTAAGGGATTAGTATAAGCAAAGCACAGCGGGCGGATATATTGCTGTACTAATGAGGTTTCAGATTCAGTTTAAAAAGCTGATCCGAAAATGCTCAGGTCTTGTGGTTTTTTTTTAAATATTAGATCCTGGTGAAAGATGACTGTGGTGGTCACTGGTTTCGGGAATCTCCAAGATACCCCAAACCTTCTCAGACACTACTAAATGGTGTAGAATTTAAGTATCTGAGCGTGTGTCTTTAAAAGAAAGAAGCCTAAAATTTGTATAGCTTTTATATATTTTTCATAAACGAACTCTGTCTAAATTGACATAATCGCTGATTAACGTCTTTAATTTTCCTAAAAATGAGGCACATTGGAATATGAAGTTCCTATCCTTTTATAGAAAGACAAACAGAAAAACTGAAGATGTCAACAGCCCGAAAGTTCACGGACTATTTTTGAAAATCTTCATCTACCAAAAGGGCACCATTGAATATTTTTCTTCATGCTGCTTCTCAGAAAATTAAAAATATGATAAAAACGTGCGAGTTACTTAAAGGTCTAATTGCACGAATTAATTTTTAATAATGGTGATTACCTTTAAAAACTCAAGCACAACATTCGTTATCACCTTTGAAGGTCAGTCTAGCGATTTCTAAAATCTTGACAGCCGTCAGATGACGCTGACGCTCCCTAAGATCTTGACAGCCATTAGGTCTCAGTGGTGGCTCAAAGAACTTATCAGATCTAGTATCACATTTCTGTCTTTATAATTCTAACCAGCTCTTGCTAAGGTGGCAATGATGCTCAGCGAGATCTCTTCGCCTCATAGGTGGTCGGCCGAAAGGCAGACTGTTGGACTCGTATATTGGAAGCCGGCCAGTCGAGGAGAGAAAAAGGGTTAAGTAATCAGTAGTGACAACAAGCACAATCTCCTTTACCATTGTAAGCAATACTACTGATAGTCATGACAATGTTAATAATAGTAGTAAGGTTGAAATATCACTCATAAAGTAAGGAAAATGCAAGGTGAAATCTGTAGCTTAAAAAAATTTTACATATAGGGCAAAGGATAGATACAATTTTTACTAAAATTGTCCGTACTTCTGAAGAATTGGGGTTAATAATAGATGCTTTGGTGATACATTATAATTAAAAAATAGATTGTGACTAGAGATGTTATCATAGAGATCGTTTGTACGAGAGTCTGCAAAAATGAAAGCACAAGAGTTCGAGGAGTTACTCTACGGCTATTGCTTATCAACATCACATGGTGGCTGTAATTTTCTGCGAACGAAAAGCTCCATTCTGCGTAAGGTGGATACTTTTAAAATATTACTGAAAACTGTCATGCTATTTCAGAGCATTGTTAAATAAATTCATGGAATGAAATCAGGGTATTTTCATGGCAAAGAACTTTGTTCAATTTCACATTATTGTAGATGCTTCTGGCACTTTTGAACTTATATTCTGTCAATGAGAAATATACTTAACCAAGATCTAAGTCAAATGTTTCCATCTGATACTTGTTGTTTCGACGAAATTACGCGTTTTCATATTTCCCTCATTATACCGAAGCAAAGCAAAGGTGCAAGAGTTCCCTAGTGTTAACTTCTAGGAGATACTGAACATCTCATCAAAGCCAGTACAATATAAAATAAGATAAGGTATTATTCAAAAAATAAAATATAATTTATGTATGTATGAAAAAATATAAATACACACACATATATATAAAATATATATGTGTGTGTGTGTTCGTGTGTTGAAAAATTTACTATTGCACTTCAAGTATATAATAAGGATTCTTAATGATATTATGACTAACATTATATATATATATATATATATATATATATATATATATATATATATATATATATATATATATATATATATATATAATAATAATAATAAGTATAGCTTAGTTTTACCAGACCACTGAGCTGATTAACAGCTCTCCTAGGGCTGGCCCGAAGGATTAGACTTATTTTACGTGGCTAAGAACCAATTGGTTACTTAGCAACGGGACCTACAGCTTTTGGGAATCCGAACCACATTATAGCGAGAAATGAATTTCTATCACCAGAAATAAATTCCTCTAACTTTCATCAGCCGGCGGCGGGAATCGAACTCCGGCCCATCGAATGACGGTCTGAAGCTCAACCAACTCCCGGCCAACAAAGGGCTATATATATATATATATATATATATATATATATATATATATATATATATATATATATATATATATATATATATATATATATATGTATATATGTATATATGTATATATGTATATGTATATATATATGTATATATATATATATGTATATATATATATATATATATATATATATATATATGTATATATGTATATATGTATATATGTATATATGTATATATGTATATATGTATATATGTATATATGTATATATATATATATATATATATATATATATATATATATATATATGTATATATGTATATATGTATATATGTATATATGTATATATGTATATATATATATATATATATATATATATATATATATATATATAATTATATATATATATATATATATATATATATATATATATATATATATATATGTTTATATATAACGTGCTCGTGAAGTTATTTCTCTTGGTGGGACATGTTTTATAGAGAATTTCACGATTATTACCTCAGTTTGTTCAACAAATACATAAAGTATCAATATACAATGAAAAAGATTATAAAACTGTATATAAGAGGAACGCATACTAATAATAATTTTATTGTGAGTTTTGAATTACATAGACGGATGAAGTTTGGGACTAGTAAGTAAAAATTGGACTTTTGATAATTCTCTCAATGTCATTAATACTCTCTCTCTCTCTCTCTCTCTCTCTCTCTCTCTCTCTCTCTCTCTCTCTCTCTCTCTCTCTCATGTACTGCAGCCTTTGTTAACTCTACAATTAATGATCCATTACTGCTTATATTACAGTCGTGGAATCGGTAATAATTTTTTTTTAATGTACGACAGAAACTATACGCGAGCCGTTCTTGTAAATAATTTCACTAAAGTTATTTTCTTCATTATGTTTAAGGAATTCTATGCTTGAGCATGTAACTTTAATTTTGTCTTTTTTGGCGCTGCTAAATTTACTGACAGACAAATGAAAGTACCTCTAGAATATTTCATGGAAAGTGCTAAAAAAAAAGACGTTGGATGACATGAAGTTAAGCTGTAAGATAAAGCAACTTGGTATCATCTTATTTAATGACAGCAAAATACAGACCAACAAAGTTTGGACGAACAGAAACCATACAACCTTAACTGTAGACCGAAACGTTGGCGAACGTTCTCTACTGAGAGAGAGAGAGAGAGAGAGAGAGAGAGAGAGAGAGAGAGAGAGAGAGAGAGAGAGAGAGAGACCCATTTATGTCCTTTTCACACTCGACCAACGTTTGAGCAAACTGAACCCTGTAAATTTAAATTCAGATTCAAACGGCTGGAAACATTTTCATTACGAATATACAGAGAGAGAGAGAGAGAGAGAGAGAGAGAGAGAGAGAGAGAGAGAGAGAGAGAGAGAGAGCGGGGCGGGTAACATATTCTCCAGGTCTAAAACATCCCGGAATATGTTTTATGCGTCGTCTGAAGTTTTCTTCCATTTCTTTCAACTCCGGTGGAAAGGGACCTTTGTCATGCTAATTGCCTCGGATTTTATCGGTAGCGAACGTATGTCTCTCTGATATTCTGATTACGGATGAGACAGAATTTTCCCTAAACGTCATCTTTAAATATAAATAAATATACACTGACAAATAAATGGATATTATAGAAGAAATCGATTGCCTTCTGAATTTTACATAAAATGGACTGCCTTTGCAATGTTTAGTACGGAAGATATGGGATGCTTTTTCCAGCATGTTACTTATGAAATGGCCTACCCTCACTTGGCAGTTATAAAAACGTTTACAGAAGAAAAATGTAATTTTTCCCTCCAGTGTTTACGAAAAAAAAAATGCTTCCCAGAGGTTACAGAAGATATGGACAATTTTCCCTTGGCAGTGGCAAATGAAATAAATTTGCCTTACCTGGTGATTACAAAGGAAATTAATTGTCTTTTTGTGGCGGCCAAAGAAGAAGCCGACATCCTTCCCCAAGAAATTACAGAAGAAATGGACTGTTTTTCCCTGGCAATTACAATGCATATAGGATGTCATCCCAGGGATGTTACAGAACAACTTATATCTTTTTGTGGATGCTGCATAAGAAATGGACAGTCTTTCCCTGGCGGTGATAAAATAAATTGACTGGTTTTCCCCGGCAGCTGCAGAAAAAAAAAAAACGCCCTTCTGAGGAGGTTAAAGAGAAGTGAACTGTCTTTCCTGGCTGGTAGGAGAAGAAATGGACTGTCTTTCCCTGGCAGTTACAGGAGAACTGGACAACATTTCCTTGCCGATCACAGATGAAATGAACTGTCTTGGCAGTTACATTAAAAATCAACTGCCTCTCCCTGGTAATTACAGACGACATGAACAGTTAGCTCGGCAGTTAAAGGACGATCGGGCAGCCCTTCTAGCGGTTACACAGGGATTGAACTGTCTGTTCCTGGTAGCTAAGGAGTGATCCAAGATATGGACCGTCTCCCATTGAGGTCAGAAAAGAAATGGACTGTCCTACCTTTTTTATTATAAAGAAAAACAGACTGGTCTGCCTTTCCCTGACAGACAGTTACATCTGAAATGGACATTTTCACTGGCAGTTATACCTGAATTAGACTGCCTTTCGCTGCTGGTTACAGAACTACTTTTCCCTTGCCAGTTACAGGAGATATGGATATATTTTCTTTGACAATTACTTAAAAAAATGAACTTTTTTTCAGTGGAAGTTTGAGAAAAATTATAAGAAAATCTTTCCTATTAATTACAGAAGAAAGAGGCATCCTATGCTAGAAGAAATAGATGTCCTTTGCTGCCAGTTACAGGAAACTGACTGTCTCTCCATGGAGGTTGCAGAGGAACTAAATAGTCCTTCTCTACTTGTCAAAAAAAAAAAAAAAAACTCTACTGAATTTCTTTGGCCGTTTCAAGAGAAATGGATGATCTTTGCTCACCATTTCTGCTCAACTTACGAATGGGCAAAAAGCAATATGTCCCACTTTTTTAACGCATCCGTGTTACATTTCCGTACTAAAGAAAGACTCAGGTATACCCAGATAATAACGAAACTACTTTAGTTATATGAACGTGCTAAAACTATTATAAATAAAAAAGATTCGACGGACAGCAAAGGCCCTCCATCTGCAAGTGGAGTAACTGTTGAAGGGTTTAAGACACCGTTACGGACCTTTTGAGTCTGCACAACCAACAGAGACGGGGAGCTTAAACTGAAATATCACGAACTTATGGTCCAAGTTTGTAGGTTGCCAAGATATCCAATCTAAAAAGCCGATATCCCTACAGGCTGGCTAAAATATTTCTTTCCCAAAACCTGAAAACAATGCCAAGCATTATAAAACTCTTTAGAGCGATAACGTTTGGCAAAAAACAATCTATTAATCCGAAAAATATTATAAAAAGTGCAGATAAAACTTTCCTACGCATTAAATATTCAGGCAGGTAATCAAATGTCCGAGTGACGAAATAATGTATTGGAATTGGAATATAAAATTTAGGTCAAAGGCCAAGCGCTGGGACCTATTTGGTCATTCAGCGCTGAAAGGGAAATTGAGAGTAAAGGGGGTTTTAAAGGTGTAACAGGAGAAAAACCTTGCAATTACACTATGAAACAGTTGCTAGAGAGTGTGGAAAGTAAGATGGAAGAAAGACTATAGAAATTAACTTGATTATACTGTATTGTTCTGTATCAGAATTCTTCAGCTGTTTATGAGTTACTCTTCAATAGAAAATAACCAGATAGCCAGGCCAACCTCATTAACATTTCCAAATATTTATCCCTCCATATTAGTAAATATAATACGCTGAAGAGATACTCAAAGATACACAGTTAACCTGGACCATTCAATACTTAAACAAACGGTAAAGGAGCTAGAGAGACGATATTTGGTAGTGCTCTGGTATCGCTTGAACGTTTCGTTTTGTTCAATTACGTTACCCATTGGTTTCTACAAGTCAATGTTCAAATTTGTTTAATCAGTCTCTCTGCAGCTAGCTGGTTTTAACTAAAAGCCTTTAGTCTTTGCCTTTCACCCTCGTGCTTAATGCAAGTTTAAACTATGAATAAAACCCAGCCAGTCGTAAGTCGAAATCGCGCAGATTTCGATGCTGAGCTAGAAAGAAGAGAGAGAGGAGAGAGAGGAAAAATTGGAACCCAGCGTATCAAACTCGTGCGAATAAAAAGCGGCCTCTTGAAATAATAATTGGGTTCGATTCTTTTCATTTGATTCCATTTAAGCGAAGCCACCGATGCGAATAAACCTTCAAGCCCTATTAGATGCCTATCAATGAGCCCCACCGGCGGCGCTTAGAAAAGGTTATCCGGGGCTATCACTGATTGGATATTCATGGATGGCAGTCCATTGCCACGGCGTCCATTCACGGGACTTAATTAATCAACTTCATGTTAACCACGCCATTAGAATCCCGCGTAATGAAAACCTCGCTTTGTGGCCGAATAAACAGCAAATTCGGGCTTTCATTCGAAAATCACGGGGAATGAGAGAGAGAAGAGAGAGAGAGAGAGAGAGAGAGAGAGTAAAATGATAAGATAAAAACAGGTGTATCATTAACAATCAGTTTCCTCTTTACTCTATCTCTACACAAACACACACACACATTATACACACACACACACACACACACACACACACACATATATATATATTATATTATATATATATATATATATATATATATATATATATATATATATATATATATATATATATATATATATATATATATATATATATATATATATATATATATATATATATATATGCATGTGTGTTTATACATACATATTCCTGTATCAACAGTTCTTATAAGTAAATAAATATAGATAGCATCGATGTGCATCTATAAAGTGCAGAAATTACAAAGCCAATAAAATGCAAAAAGGTAAAAGGCAGCTACAGGAGAAACGCTTAGGGGGGAACAAACTGTTGAAAAAGAAAATAAAACGGAAAATAAAAGGGACAAAAATATCAAACCGAAAATAAAACGCCAGACATCTAATTCGGACAGTTTTCGGGCCCGCCTGTAAAATTAGGCACGAAAAATGAATGGGAAAAAGATGGGGGAAAGATTTAAAAACGGTGGAAATGTAAAGGCCGAGAGATGCCGAGGGAAAGCATAAAAGAGGGGCGAGAAAAACCTTGCCGGGAGATGAAGGTGGAAATGGTGGTAGTATTTTTCAAACGGTTTTGCATTTGATGTTACTGCGACCGATTTATCAACCAAAGTAAAAGTGTTGAATGCAAACATAATACGGGAATTCTTACAGTGTCTGAGATAGGGAAATGAATAATAATAATAATAATAATAATAATAATAATAATAATAATAATAATAATAATAATAATAATAATAATAATAAGGAAGTAGACCCTCTCTTGAACAAGTCCTATTAAACATGATGGCTGCATAATTTGATAAATTCTATACTGAGTCTTAATCTTCTTGAATACAAAATTAACTCAAATTATGCAGCCATCCTATTTAACAGGACTTGGTAATAATAATAATAATAATAATAATAATAATAATAATAATAATAATAATAATAATAATAACGTTCTTATCAGTTGTCATTCCCTCGGGCGTTGACAGTAATCCGCATAAAGCTTAAGGATTTCTAGTGTATTTCTAACAATGTACCAGAATTTTTCTCATACGAAAAGGGTTTCATTTTATCCTGTATCGTAATAATAATGTAAAGGAAGTGCTTTCTTATGCGTCATTTTACAATAACAAGAATATTATTAATGATGAAAATTCTTATCAACAGAATCAGTTCAATTAACAAATACCGTATTATCTTTTTTCTTTGCAAGGCAGTGGTTAATACAACTAAATAGTTTCGATGCTTTCTTAACAGCGGTGAGTAAAATTTTAAATAGTTGAAAAAATAATCAAATTGGTCTTTCATAATTATTATTATGATATGAACTGAAATTTTTACTTAATTCTGATTTAATTTTCCTTAGTATTGTTTTCAATTTTAAAATTTTGCCAGTCTCTGAAGGCGTTCCTTCACTGACACCGACTGTGGTCCGGCTACAAGATACAGATTCTGGAATACATTCACACTTGTGCCATACCTCGAGAGGAAAAATGTTTACTTCATTCTTTTCTCTCTTACAAATTCTCATATTCAACCATCTTAATCCTCGCAGTGCAATCTCGACGGTCAAGGTGAAAAAATGGAACATTTTGCAGTCCAGTAAATAATAATAATAATAATAATAATAATAATAATAATAATAATAATAATAATTCAGAAGGATTGTCATGTCCGTGTATTTAAATACTGATATATTTAGACAAAGAAATAACTTCCGATTTCATTTTTCACTTCACTGCTCATGATATCATATCCTGCTTTAATCCTCGACTTTACGTAATAAACTCATGAATAACCACATAAAATCCATTACAAAAAAAAAAAAAAACCTTGACTACCATGAAATCATGGACTTGTTAACTGAATGAACCGCGGGGGCATATCAGCACCTGTCTTTTGCTTCCTATTAAGTCTCGCAATGACGTCAGTAATTGACACCTGTCCGTCTCATTAACCCGCCATCCTCCGCCCCCAACTATCTATCTTGTCACCAGCATGAGGTTTTGGTATTTGGTGTGGCATGCATATCAGTAAAGAGGTTTCGCAAGTCACTCCGGGGGTACGGAGAGTTGGGTGGGAGATGCATAAATTTTCATTCCAGAATGTTCACATTACTTGCAATTTTTACTCACTCTTCTCGTTTCTTTTCTGTTAGATTGTTTTAAGTGTAAAGACTAATCTGTAAACGGACAACCAGATGCCCTTCTCTAACCCAGAAATAAATAAATAAATGTGACAGGAAAAATATGGTAGGAGGCTGGGGCTTAACCACACAGCAGAATAAAGAAAACCACATGCTTAAGGTATTCAGAATCAGGGAACATGCAAGCTTGTAGAGAGTCCAACCCCTCTCAGCAAAGAGTATGAAACCGTAATTGAACAATAAATGATTTTTCAAAGCTAAATGCCATGAAGCATCCTTAGGACGAACAACAACAAAAAAAAAGCACATGTACGA
>NC_089745.1:60198993-60232641 GCF_040412425.1 Macrobrachium rosenbergii | reverse complement strand
GTAATATTCAGGGTAACAAGCTTTGGGCATGGGCCTCGGTAAAGATAAATTGTAACTGTGTTCCTTCTGGGTCCCTACCAAGAGGAATTTTACTTGATGGTCGGCTGCATCCAGCATGCAGAAGGCTATCGACGATGCTCAACGCCCATCGAAGAATTGTGGCGATCAGTTGGTTGTGTGGATTGAGATTTTGTATGAAAGGAAATAAATAAATAAATAACTGAATTAATACATTTAGCAAGCAAGCAAAGCAAGCAAGCATGCAAAGCAAGTAAGTAAAGCAAGCAAGAAAAGCAAGTAAGTAAAGCAAGCAAGAAAAGCAAGCAAAGCATAGCAAGCAAGAAAAGCAAGCATGCAAAGCAAGCAAAGCAAGCAAGCAAGGCAAAGCAAGCCAGCAAAGCAAGCAAGCAAGACAAACAAGCAAAGCAACTAGGCAAACCGATCAAGTAACCAGGCAAATAGTAACCGGGCAAACAACAAGCAAAAATCAAGATGCTAAACAAGCAAAAATCGAGAAGCAACAAAACAAACAAGCAAAGGCGGCAGTAGGTAAGTAAATCTCTGAGCCAAGCAAGCGAGCAAGTCTATCAAGCAAATCGACTAAACCAGCAAGCAAATCCTCAAGGAAGCCTAAGTACATAAAGCAAACAAAATCAGACAAAGCAAGCAAATGCGCTTAAATCTACCAAACAGCAAGCAAAGGAAGGAAGTGAGCAAAGCAAGCTATGCTGATCTATGAAAGCAAGCAAGCAAGCCAGCAAAGCAAGCAAGCAAGCAAGCAAGCCAAAACAACCAAGTAAGTAAAGCAAGCAATGCAAGCAAACAAGCAATCAAACACGTAATCAAGCAAACAAGCAGGTAAACAATCAGCCAGCCAGGGGGCAAGTAGCAAGCGGCAGAAGCAGAATGAAACAAGCAAAGTGGGAAGCAAGCAAGCAAAGCAAGCGGGAAAGCAAAGCAAACAGGAACAAGGAAAACAAAGCAAACTGACAGAAAGCTAATGAATGGCCAAAAAGCAAGCAAGCAAGCACAGCAAAAGCAAGCAAAACTATCAGGTAAACAATCGCGTTACTAAGTTAATCATCAAGCAAATCTAGAAAGCTATCAAGCAAACAAATCTGTGAGCCCTGGGAAGCTTGTCAAGCAAACAAGAAAGCAAAGCAAGTAAATGATCTAACAAAGCAGCTAGCAATATTAAAACAAGCAATGTTAAAATGGACTAAAAAGCAAGCAAAGCATCAAAGCTTAGCAAGCCAAGCAAGCAAGCAAAGTGAACAAAGCAAGCAAGCAAATCTATCAACCAAGCTAGCAAGCCAAGCAAGCAAGCAAAGTGAACAAAGCAAGCAAGCAAATCTATCAACCAAGCTAGCAAGCCTAGCAAGCAAACAAATTGAGCAAAGTGAGCAAAGCAATCAAGCAAATCTATCAAGCAAGCAAGCAAGCAAATCTATGTGCAGCTCCTTTTTCCCAATCAAAACCAGATAACGTGAATGATGAACAACAGAGGCCTTTCCGAGATTACATCTAAGCTGCAGAGATTTACGGTCAGTTCCCTGAATGTGCGAATTGCACCGATTCCCTTCATGTACCTCCTAGGCAGAGCGCTACGCATCGAGAATTTGAAGCAATATTGTTTATGTCGCTTCAGAGGAAGAAAAACAGGAAACAAAACAAGGAAATTCGAGTTTGCAATGTTATTAATCACACTCATGAAATGACGAGACAGTTTTAAAATCTTTTCAAAAAATGAATTCTAATTAAAGCATTCATTAGCGTTAATTCAGATATTTCACGTATGAAGATGCAGTAACTTTAGTACCTAATACCAATTTGACTGATTCTTTAAGCCAATTTACTTATGTTCTTATCTATTTATTTATTAATTTGTTTATTTATTTTTTATTTATTAATAAGTGGTTTTTCTGTGTCCATTTACCTTCCGTTGATAATATTTCTTTAAGCTTGAATTTAGAATCGATGGTCTCTTGGTGGAAGCATTCCATGTGAATACGGTTCATCTTCTGAATAATAACCATATAATAATAATAATAATAATATGTATATATATGTAATAATAATAATGTAATTCATTAACAATGATTCAGATATTTCACGTACCGTTTTCTGAAACTCAAATGTGAAAATTATTATTATTATTATTATTATTATTATTGTGTGGCTTACATATTATTATTATTATTATTATTAATTATTAGTTATTATTATTCAGAGGATGAACTCTAATATGGAATACGGTTGTAAAGAGCCACAACAAAGTCAAACTTCCAAAGAATATGTAGTGTCAGCTGGTCAACCTGTGTGCTTTTGCTTTGCAAAGAAAACTATTGTGCCTTTTTGTTTTTCCGTCCGCACTTTTTCTGTCCGCCAAGCTTTGTCTGTCCGTCAGGGCTGCAAATTGATATGTTGACCTCCATCTCCAGTCATCACATACAAAATTGCAGCCCTCTAGCCTCAGTAGTTTTTGTTTTTTTTATTTTATTTAAGGTTAAAGTTAGCCATACTAGTACTTCTGGCAACACTATAGGTACCAACAACATAGCATAGGCCACCACCGGACCGTGGCTGAGTTTCATGGACCACGACTAAGAGTTTTATGATCTGTGGCTGAGGCCATCACCGGATATAGAACTCGATTGCGCCGAAGAAACTTCGGCGCATTTTTTACCTCTTTTTCATTCAAAACGTAGATTAAGAAAAACAATCTGCAAAGGATTCCTTCAGACTAAATAATCCCACTCCCGGGATTTTCCGGATTTATAACTCGTGTTTGACAGCAAATTCAGTTGCAAAGGAAGCACATGTTTCTTTTGCTTATGGAGGGCAAGAGACCAGTTTGTATTCTTTATACATTCCATAAATTTCAATAAATTCTCAGGATACTTATATAAATGGCGTTGCCTGCGATCGTCTGTGGAGAAGAGATTTGCAAAGCCTGCGAAAGATAAGATGCTTTGAACAGCCTCCCTACTCAGGACGTCGTCCAGTTGGAAATTCTGAAGTTCCAACGAAGATGCAATGCATTACTACCCTAATACAATTCTCCTTGCATTTCAATGATTTGATTTTTATCTGTTTAATCTATTTGTTAGTTTATCTGTTTTTCTGATAACCCCTGATCTCCTCTTTCTGTACTTACATTACCTTCTGTTGCTTCATTCGACTAGTTTCATAATATTCTCTGGAAGCTTGAATTTCAAGATCGTGGCCTCTACGTTGGGCGTTTTATATGATGGTTCATATTCTGAATAATAATAATAATAATAATAATAATAATAATATTAATATCGTAACCATAATAATAATAATAATGAGAATCACTTTGATAATGCTCTGATGGTAATCTAGTGTGTATTTCCTTGGACAAATCCCCGTTAATATATAGGTTGCATGTTCATTTTATTTTCAGTCTTTTTCTTATCATTATTGAGACTGAACCTCAGTCATAGCTAATTCAAAAAAATGTCTGAGTAATTCCTTCCCCGTAGAAGTAGCGCCATTAGCCATCTCAGGTGGTGCACTGTGGCATTGACCCAATGTTCTTTGCAGCGTCCCTTCCATGGCCTATGGCTGACCATATTCTTTTTATTGTACTCCGTTCTTATTCTCTTCTTCCATCTGACCTCTTCCTCAACCTCCTGACAATTGTTGCACAATGCAACTGCAAAGGTTCTCATCCTGCTACACCTTCCAGACCTGTTTTACTGCCAATTTCCCTTCCAATGAATGACCTCTGGAACTTAGCAGTGGTTGGCTTTGGCCTAAATTTTATATTCCTTTCTAGTGTGGACCCCTGTCCTTCACCTTCCCCTGTTAGTTGATTAGTGACCCCCTTTCACCCCTCAGCTACCCTGTTTGACCTCTCTC
Source organism: Macrobrachium rosenbergii (assembly GCF_040412425.1). Lineage (NCBI taxonomy): Eukaryota > Metazoa > Arthropoda > Malacostraca > Decapoda > Palaemonidae > Macrobrachium > Macrobrachium rosenbergii. The sequence continues at coordinate 60,228,756 of NC_089745.1, read as the reverse complement.
TCCCAGGTCAGCCTTGTCCTAGTTGGAAGAAGTATGTATATTATATATATATATATATATATATATATATATATATATATATATATATATATATACAGTATATATATGTATGTATGTATATTCTGTGGCTATCACTATATAGTGTCTAATACATTCCCTCCCAAAAGGAATGATTGTTCTAATACCTCAAACATTTATTACTATTCAAAACCTGTAATGTTCCAGACGATTTTTTTCTTTGTGAAGAACTTCCGAGAACTCGTAGTGTGCATCACGTACTCTTGCCATTGCTGATGCATATTTACACGTTAGCAACGCCACACACACACACGCAGAGAGAGAGAGAGAGAGAGAGAGAGAACTGTTTCCAGCATCATTGAGAATCATATAAATGATGTGTGACATTACTTGAGTTCTTGTTCCAGTGATGAGCTTTCTTCACATGTATACGTCTTTCTGAGGCTGACACTGAATGAGACAGGAGGGTGTGGAATTTGCTTTTAATGTAGTTCTCTTAAAGAAATGGATATTTTTAGTATATATGTATATATATACAGTTTACTCTATACATATATATATATATATATATAATATATATATATATATATATATAATATATATATATATATATATATATATATATGTATGTATGTAATAACATGTATGTATGTATGTATGTATGTATGTATTATATATTATTCATATAACATGTATGTGTATATATATATATATATATATATATATATATATATCTGAACTTCAACGTGAGTGGTCCCAGTTCCAATTGGGATCATGGGATGCGGTTCTAGCTGGAGAATCCTTTCATGTAATTCCTTGCAGAATTGGAAGAATTTATAAAAATACGTTCATGTAATTTTAATGTGATTGGAAAATACATTTATTTATACCGCTTAAATGTAGTGAAAGGAAATGTAATTGGAAATTTAGCATGAAAATATATTTATACAATACCAAAGGTAATTGGAAAGAATATAATTATTAACTCAGAAGTATTGATGATAACAATGTTATGGAAAATCTATGGGAAATATATTGATATGTTCAAGTAAATGGAAGAAATGTAATTAATTACTCAGCGAAAAATATCGAATGTGTATTTGCTAGTGACAAAATCTCTGAAGAAGACAGTAAGGGTAAAGACAGAGCCAGAGTAAGAACATGGGGAGAGAGTGAGGCAAGAGGTGACAGCATGATGGCTTGGCCTAAATTGAGTGGAGATGAAATGCGGTTATGGGTAAAGAGGTAAAGGAAGGTAAAGTGTCGTTGCAGGATTAGGGCAAGGAAGGTAAGGATAAGTTTAAGGGTAAGGGTAAGGGAGGTGAGGATGAGTTGGGGATAAGAGATGAGGAAGGTAAGGGTGAGAACAAGATTAAGGACAGCCTTGGTGAGGTCAGGTCAAGGTAAGGATAAGAGTAAGGGTCAGGAAGGATGGGAGTAAGGAAGGTGAGGTAAAACAGAATAATGGTAAGGGCAATGTGTTAAATGTAAGGTAGGGTAAGGAGGTTAGGGTAGAGCAGGGTGAGGGTGAGGAGTTAAGAGCAGAGATTTTGGGTAAGTGAAACAAGGTTGGGTTAAAGATGAGTAAAGTGGAAACAGGGGTTAAGGGACAAGTGGGTTAGGCAAGGATGTGGTGGTTAGGGTGAGGGCCAAATCAAAGAGGAGGTATTTCTCAAAGGTGAGTGTTAAGAGCAAAGGGTAGGGAGCAAATTGAGGGCAGGCAGAGTTAAGGTATGTGTAAAGGAAGGCAAAGAGTAAGAGCAAGAGTAACAGTACAGGAATTTGAAACAAGGTCAAGGATAAGATGAAAGTGCAAGAGAGGAGTAAGAAAAAGGATAATACTTGAGGTAAGGGTAAAGGGTAAAGTAGAGCGGATTAAAATTAAGGAACAGGTAAAGGTAACATTAAGGGTGAGGGTAAGGCTAAAACAGGATAAAGGTATTTTGGTGAAGAGTAGAAATAAAGGGCAAGGTAAGTGCAGTGAGGTGAACCATGGATAAGGGGAGGGTGCAGGGGCAGGCAATAAGGTTAGGTGAGACAGAATTAGGCCAGTGGTAAAAGGTGGGTAGCTATTAATGGTAGAGGGTAGGACACATCAAAGTAAAGTGAGCAAGGCAAGATTAAGATGAAGTCAGTGTGGAGCTAAGGTAAAACAAAAGGGTTTGAGTGGATCGGGGGTAGGTAAAAGCAGAGCCAGAACCAAGGGTAAAGGTAAATCGTGATAGCTGGTAGAGCAAGGGTAGGGCAGAAGAACAGGACCAAAATTGCCCATCCATTCTCCTTCCTTCGCCATGACATTACACTGCAGGGTCCTCTCTCTCTCCTCTCTCTCTCTCTCTCTCATATCTCTCTGTTATAGCTCTGTTAACTGTTTCAGAATAATTCATCTCATATACTCAAGGTCATTAACAGTGTATTCAGTGTGTTTTTAAATCATTACAGTACATTCAGTAATATACGCGCGCCCTTTAACATCATATGATAATAAGAGTTATCGCTTTAACTCTTTTATATTGTGATTTATATACCACTACTAATCATGTCATCAGATTCGATACCGTATTCAGTTTAAGGTGGATGAAATACGAAACGTTCGTTCCAACTGATATTTCCATATATATGATAAACTATGCCGTGAACATAACAAAGGTACTTGGTTTTATAAATGAAGTCATACCTTTATGCTGAACTCTGTTTCAATTCACAAAAAACAATTTCAATGAAGAAAATACATACATAATACATACACATATATATATTATAAATATATATATAATATATATTTATATATATATATATATATATATATATATATATATATATAAATATATATATATATATATATATATATATCATATATATATATACATTATATATATATATATATATACATATATATATATATATATATATTTATATATAAATATATATCTATATTATATGTTATAAATATATATATAATTATATAAAACCAACGAGTTGTTAATGCTGAATCTTCAGTCCAAATAAGAATAAGCTATTTTAGTTTAAACATTGTCGATTTTGAAAAATCATGAGCTCATTATAGCGTTTCTGTCAAAATCTCAACTTTTTTCAAACTATTCGAAAAATAATAAATGTGTATCTTTAATTCTGTGTCCAGTTAAAGGCTTTAAACGTTGACACAAATTTCATAGAAACTAATTCGATTTCAGCCTGAAAAGTTCTCTGGGCTACGATAAAAATAAGAGATTGAATCGGAAAAAGTGAATAAAAATACAAAAAAAAAACCGTTTCCGAACTTCAGCTTTCAACTACCAGAAATAAATGCTGGTAAGAATTTTACTCAAAATAAATTTATATTCCAGCAAAGTTTTTATGAGAGATAAAATCTAAAAACATACAGATACAACAACTTTTAGAAACAAAAATCATTCTGCATAACTGGAATGGCCTTGTACATAGGGAGCCATTAATACTCCACTCATACACGTACACACACACACACACACACACACACACACACACATATATAGTATATATATATATATATATATATATATATATATATATATATATATATATATATATATATATATATATATATATATATATATATATATATATATATATATATATATATATATATATATATATATATATACATACATACATATATATATACTATATATACATATATACTGTATATATATATATATGCATTGTATATACATATATTCTATATATATATATATATATATATATATATATATATATATATATATATATATATATATATATATATATATCTTCAGTCACCTTTTTATCAGATACATATGCAATTGTCATATCCACAGTGTCCTAATAATATTAAAATTTCTTCACACTTTTTGGATACGCTTGCCACTGCAGAGGCTGATATTCCCGGTTTTGGTTCGAATCCTACTAATAAAAGTCAGAATATCTGTATTTGTTTCTTCATTTGGATCTCAGGCTTTGTATACAGAAAATGTGTATATATACGTTATTAGACAATTATTTCTTAACTTTCACTGTTTCCCAACCTTTTTTTGGATATGCTTATCACTCTTAAGCCTTGAATCGGAATAAGACACAAAATATGCTCTTCTTTCCATGTGGGGAATACGAATCCACGAACAGTACTGGGATTTCAGTTACCATAAGCCACAACGCTTTTCGTAAGTAAAAGTGTGTCAAGATCAGATACATTTTAATACTGCAGATATCAGCAACTCTCATCGAAAGAACAAAGTCTTATTAAGCTTTCGCTCTGTAGGCTCAGGTATAGGTTGAGTATACTGGTTATTCACCAAATATATATGACCTTTTTACTCGTCACAATGTCCTCTTCTTGATTCCTTCAGACTTTTTGGATATGTTTATAACTAACAACCTTGAATCCTAATAATATATAAATGAAAAATTCTTCCTTTCCGACTAAGATCCAAACCCGAAAACATTAGCAAGATTGATATTGCCGTAGCGCACCATGCTATGGAGAAAGTAACGATTTATTTTAGCTTATATTTACATACAGTAAAGCCCACTTTCACTCTGGAAACAGAGAATTTTAACGTTTTATTACTTAGGAGGCAGAAACATATTTCACAGTAGGCTTCAAGGCTTACAATGGAAAGCGTAAGGTGAATGACACATTGTGTGTACGGGAAAATCAATGTGCTAACAATGGGCATCCTGTGCAGGGATTTCAAGGAAGGAATACTGTGAAAGACAGAGTTCATCCTTGACTTGGCAGTTAAAGGAATGATGTAGCCGTGACTACTGTCTTATTTCTTTGGAGCCAGCAAAGACACACACACACACACACACACACACACACACACACACACACACATATATATATATATATATATATATATATATATATATATATATATATATATATATATATATATATATATATAATCCAAGCATATTATGCATATTATACTTATATATCTTTAATCCATTAGTATACGAACAAACAATAAAAATGTCGAAATAACAAAGTTATAGAGCAAACTACCAAGACTAAACAGCACCAACGGGAGGAGGCAATAGGGATGTTATAAACAGCGAAACTAACAAAGCCAAATCCTGTACTTGCTATAGAGAATATCCAGCCATAGTGACAGCCGCCGATTTCTCAGCTTGCCCTCCTTATAATAATTATTAAAAGCCTAATTTCACGCTTAAAGATTTCTCGCCTTACTCTCCTTTCCTGCCGACACTCTAATTTCAAACTGGAGTGGCTTTCAGCTGCCACTACTTTCCTTAGCTAATTTGAAGCTGAAATAACTCATTCAGAAGTGATTTTCTTTTCTATTTTCTTCAAAAGGAACCAAGACCAACATTACAATATCCAAGTAAGTGGAACATCACTGGTCTGATTGTAAGCTGATGGGAATCAATCTTGTTAATTTTCAATCGAATAACATATTCCAAAGGTCGGAACCCAGTCAAATTAAGAAAAAAAATCGTTTTCTCTGTCTGTCAGTCTGTCTCTATTCTGAGCACAAAAACGTAAGCTGCTTACGCTCACCCTTATAACAAGGAAGACCTGAAACTCTTTTCCGCGTATCACATAAAAGACTTAATCATTTCTGCAAGTTGTGTGAAAAATGGAGGTCATGATATGTACCCACATATTTTCTGGGAAGATTGGGGAACTCGCAGGAAAAAGAACAAATTTTTAGGTGCAAATAAAAAATTAGGTTTAACTGTGGAAATACCGAGAAGTCATGTTAAAAATGAGAACCATGACTACGATGCGGTTGACTAAATTAGCAAGGTAGAGTCTCATCGCATAAATGACTCAGGAATGACTTAGTTTCACTGCAGAAAAGACCTCAACAGGTCCACTGACCGCCCAGGAAATTTAGCTGTGTGACTATTACATGACTTGATTTTTCTTGTGGTCGTAAATAAGTCAACAATGCTTTCGTTTCTGTCCATGACTTAGGAATCATTCATTATTTTCTAAGGAAATGACAGTTAACCATCTCTTCGTGGACATCGTGGAACAAGTAAATAATTCTTTGCCTTTATCTGCAAGCATGTCGGGGAATCGATTCAAGAAATAAGATGTACAACAATTCAGTATTTAATACAAACTGTCTTTTAAACTCTTAAGTTAAGCTCAGAGCATCTAGAGGCAAGAGAGATTCAGGATCTCATGGTTGGTGTATCAAAACAATGGAGAGGCTTAAAAAATATGCTGTTAAGACTTACCTCCCGTGCGAAGGCAACCCTGACACTACAACTGAGATACTGAAAAATTTAAGGACTTGAATGGAGAAATCAAACCCGACCCTGATATAGACTAGCACCTAATTTTCCGCCGTTGCTCCTTCCACCAGATCACATATTCTCTAAAAATGCCATGAAAATTCTGCCTCATTTTCTTTGTAATCGTTAAGAAGCGAAAATAAAAATGGAAGACTTCGTTCTGTAAAAAAAAAAAAAAAAGTTACATTTCAATCCAATACTCTCTCATTTGGCAGCTTTATGCTTCCGTTAAGAGTGTTTACTTTAAAATATAACTGAGGAAGCCTGATCACCTAACTGACATTTGCACTCCGCATACCAGTCACTGCACTTGCACTGCATATAAGCATAATTATTCGCATGAACTGAATACCATTTCTTCCTCAACATCCAATATTCCAAAAGATCTTGCAATAATGTTGAAAGGAATGCATTTACGTCAACATATAGACGTTTCTGTCATTTTCCTCGTCATTATAACTTCACTATCAGAGGCATTCAGACGCCATGATATTGAAATCTGTTAGATACACTAGGAAATTATTTTTTTCCTAAGCACACTTGTGTTCAAGTGAGGCGTTAACTCGGATGCAACATTTGCACTGTTAGTCATGTTGGCATTTACCGCTAGACAAGTGCGTTAAATTGAGGGAGTAAAGTGATTTTACAAAGAATTGCTTGCACGTGATTTAAGCATTTCATTTTCTACCCTGAAGTTCGGGTAGATCCTGCATACATTTCCCTGTATTTATTTATTAGGGCACAAAAAATTTCTAAAGAACGTAATATGCTATAATCAGTCTGAAAGAGAAAACTTTTTTTTCGTAAAATTATTTCAGTAATTCTCCTTACAAAGCAACTTGGCAGTGGTCTTAGGTTTCTAGTATCCGGATGGATGTGATAGTTTAAATTTCTTTGAGAGAACTTATCTTCCCAGAATGTTTGGAGATTTGATAGCCTCAAATATGGTTGAGATCCTCTATGCTTCGAGTAGATGATGAATTTGTTGGACTGAAATATGTTCGTCATTTCTTATGGTTCAAGTACCTGGTGGAGTTGATGGTTGAAGTATATTTGAGAAAATTTTCCTTCCAGCATCTCTGATTTATCGGGTTCCCCGGTTATTTGATATCTTTTCTGTTGCCATCTCCTACTGCTCTGACAGTCAAAAATCAGCTGACATCTAGTGTTTCTTGCATCTCTGATGTGTCTGATTGCATGAAATGTATTTTCAAGTTTTTTTTTTTTTGCCATATTCAAGTTTTTCGTCCTTTACACATCTCATATTTCCCGTATCTTATGGATTTAACAGATAAAAAGTCCGTTTGTCATCTCATATGTATCCCGGGCTTCTCAGTGATGTAAAAATCTAAAATCCATTTGGTATTACGTTCCCAGTATCTCTCATGGAACTAATGGTTTCTATTAAATTAGGGATTTATGAAGTTTCCATTATCCATCACACGTTGATTTGAAATCCATTTGACATTTTCAATAATTCCTGTCTTTTCAATGGGTCTTATGATCTGAAATTCGTTTGACATCCATATGCTTCCAGTATCTCTCAAAGAACTGATTCTCTGGAATATATTTGGAATTATATATTTGTAACACCTGCGATGAATCAGATGATCTGAAATCCAGTTTCCATTATTTCTGATTGCTCTAACATTCTTAAGTTATCATTCTTATACATTATGACGTTCTGCTTTCGATAGTCATAAACGAAAATTGGATAACAAGAACTTGAGATGGTTTAATGACATTTTCTACTTTTTCTGAACAGTTCGAAAATTCCATCTAGCCTCCAAAACCCATAGCTGATATAATGTTGGTCTTCTTTTCTGGACCTCTTCCATACCCTGCAATCATTCAGTCTACCACCTAACTTTAATCTTCATTCAGAAACTTCAAGTGAAGAAGCAAGGCTCAAAGAACTATTGTTTAGGAAGAATCTCGGTAACAGACACTAAAAAAATAATAATAATAATTATAATAAAACTCTGGTTACCAACCCCTTCGGCAAAAAGTTTATGTTTTCGATCAAGTTTTCTGGTATGTCTGTTAACAGGATGACGTGAAGGTTAAAATACTGGTTCATGAGACTTAGTGAAAACATGAACTTGGTGATTCGTGCCACATGAACGATATTTAGTGAGCATCAACATAGATCTAACGTCAAAAACCTAACTCTGCATTAATATTGACTAAAGTTCATCATGTGGAAAGTGTCACTTATTCCACCCTCCCTTGTTGCAATTTCTGTCTTTTCTAGCAACTACCATGACATGGTTGAGGGTGTAGGCACTTCCTTTTTTCGGAAGGTTTTGGGGGCGAGGGGAGAGGTGGAAGGGGGAAGGGGTATTTAAGGTACAACTGAATTGAGGGATGCAGATGTAACGTATGAGATGGGGTGGATTTTTATTCATTTATTTGTCTATCTAGTCATTTATTTTTGCGGGGGTGGGGAGGGGTTGGGATAAATGATGCCTGCAATATCTACTATAAATTGTCAAGCCGAGAGAAATATCCCATTGTCCTTTCCCATTCACGTGCTCCTACGGTGTGTGATTTCAATTATTATGTGAGGTGCTGAGGATTAAAGATTATCCTCATTAACAGGATGAATGTAAGGAGCTTAACGGTCTAAAATTGGAATGTTTTCCGACTTGATTCTGTCACTTCGGCGACACTGACATATTTCTAAAGCCGCAAAAATACGCTTCCTTTTTCAACACAATATGAAATCCTTAGCGTTTATAGCACGTAATGGCTGAAACTTCTTATGTCTCCAGTAATCTATGAAAACAGAAAGTCAAAAGAAAGGAATACTGACAAAATCGAATCCATAATTGCATTTGTAAACTTTTTGTTAGGCAGGGATTGTTTGATGCCTTACAACCAATCAATCAACATCTATGTATCCCCATTCCCCAACCCTTGACCATAATCAACAGGAATTAGAAAACACCTCCTTATCGTATGTTTCAACTTGAAATATCAAGTACATGCTCCAATTTGAACTAAAACACCGTGCATACGACACCTTACCTCAAAAATCCTCTACCGGAACCAACACTAATCATCGAAAGTTTTCCATAATGGTATTATCAAATCTTCGAAGACGAGAGGAAACAAATTACCCCTGAAATCAAATTCCAGCAAGGGATGGGGGAACTATTCGCAATCAGTAATGGAATTCGCGATTGCAAGAACCAATGAAGTCGCCGTTCTGTAATGGCATGGAATGATCGAGTATTTATCTGTATTCTCAAATGGAGTCACACTATCAAAGGTAAAAAAACGCTATAAGTTTGTAGTTTTCTCAACGGAATCACTCCACAGAAATAACAGGAAAAAACCATTAACACAAAAATTGACCGATTTATAATTAGGATACTCAAGAGCTTTTTAAAAGATTTCACTTACAACGATTAAGTTTTATGGTAGATAAAAAAATCGTCTCAAATAGATTCAGATTACAACCAGCATTAACAACTGTATTTTTCCGATAATTATGCAATAGTGACAAATCTTATAATTGCCTCAGTTTTTGGAGAGGGGGAAACATTCTAACATAAAACATTATTGAACGTGGAAAAATATTATGTATGACGGAAACTCAAATCATTCACATTCATAGCCTACTATCAACAGATTTTTGCCGTAATTATATTTTCAAGCAGCACTGTCATTAGCATAATATTCCTTCCATCATCACATTTGGATCGGTAGGTCAACCTCAACCCCCCAAAAAATTAAATGGAAAAAAACTTGACGTCATCATCATCACCTTATCATTGGGCGCCCCGCCAACATGGCCCAGTGTGAGCGAGAGGCGAAGGATGGAGAAGAGCGGCGAAATTAGGAAGTCGTCACGGGGGAGAGCCGGCGCCTATAAGTTCAGATCGATAACTCATTTACAAGACAATTATACAGTCGCCGCCACCTTCTCAGGTGCAAATAATAACCTCGCTCCGAGGTCTGCTGCTCCTGCTCCTGCTGTAGCTGCTTGCCGCTGAGGTTTTGCATGGGTGCAGCATCAGAAAAGTGAGGGAGGGAGGGAGAGAGACAGAGACAGACAAAAGTGGGTGATGGGGAGAGATGGAATTCGGGGAGAACGGAGGCGCAGAGGGTGTATGTACAGATAGAATGTTAAAGGTAGGATGAGACAATCAAGACAGACAGCTGGTTAATGAGAGACCAAATCACACGGCTGAGGGAACGAGCAATCTCCTGGGAGGGATTGCAGGGAGAAAGGGTATTGACGTATAGAGAGGAACGCGTCAGAGGAAAGAAGAATAAGAAATGGAAACAACACAGAGGCAATGATACGAAATTCTTACAATAATCCTATTCAAGATAAATAAAAAAACGTAATAAGACGAAAGAAAAGGGAGCAACGCACGAAGACGAGAACTCTCTGAATCGCATTTCTATCACAGGGAGAACCGCTTGCTTTGATATTCCAGCTAAAGAAGCCAGAGAATTGGCACGGTGACACCCAGCTTGTTATTGGAGAGTGCCTGTTGAACATCCAATCTGCAACACGACTCCCTCCCCCGAAAGTCCCCCCTGCCTTCACCTCTCCCCGATTCACGGTCTCCCTTCCATCTGAAGGAGAAAGGAATGCACGGTATTCATTTGAAATTTGAAAACGTTTAAAGTTACCCATTCAGACAGACTTAAAGAGCCTTGACTCGGTGAAAAGGCACTGCGGTTTCAGGCAGTCAAGTCAATAAATTGGTCGGAATGCGCTAAACAAGCACTTGGAAAATTTGCATTAAAGTGCGGGAATACATCGACGGAAATTCTTGGAGAAAACACGCCATAAATGTACAGTTAAATCAGCTAGCTTATGTTAAAATTAGAAGTACACAAAAAGAAATGCCTTCATACTACGAAGAAATTGATAGACAGCAAGAAACGTTATTCTATTCTAATCCCACATCAAGTACCAATCATATATATATATATATCTATATATATATATATATATATATATATATATATATATATATATATATATATATATATATATATATATATATATATATATATATATATATATATATATATATATATTATATATATATATATATATTTATATATATGATATATATATATATATATAATATATAGTTTAGACAGAAAAATATGGATATATGGTCGTGGTGGTGGAGTTTAGACAGAAAAAATGGATGATATCCTATTTTTGTGTATATATATATATATATATATATATATATATATATATATATATATATATATATATATATATATGTGTGTGTGTGTGTGTGTGTGTGTGTGTGTGTGTGTATATCTTGCTACTTAAAATACGATATCATATTCATATACTCATATTTTTCTGTCTAAACTCCCACTACTATCACCACCATCACCAGTGGTCTTAACCTGGGGATTATTACTCCATAATAGGCAATTTTGCCATTTTTATGGGGTAAAACGCCGTTAATAGTCAATGATGTAACGTACTTTGTATATAATTACACAGGTAGATATTTCTTTGTTTATTTATTTTAGGCAATCATCACTAATTTCTTTTACGTTCACTAATCTAAGACCACTCGACAATTATTCTTACATCTTGTTTCTTTAACGTACCATGCCTTCACTGATAGAGGTGGTGATTTTAGATGATCAGGTGGTTTTCTGTCTTCCTCAGTTCTACAGGGAATGAACAACCAAAACTGACTCGTCACCTCTACTCCATGGATGGTTTTTCTATAACAAAGAATTAAAAAAAAAATTGAAATACTTTAAAGAACGGAATTTAATCTGAATTCTGCTGCGGCTGATTCAAGTGGCCAAATTACAGGACAAAGTGAATCTGTTCACTACTAGACTTTACTGGGAAGGAACTATCTAAAAAGCAGATCATCCATAGCAGAAGATACCTCAGCGCACAACTACAGTACTAGCATTGGTAGCTATGTCAAAGGCAGCTCCATAAACGAAAAATAGCGGATCACAGGGCCCTTACCACAAACACTTAAGGTCGCTATGTGCTTGAAGTAAAGGAAAGATTTTTAATCAGATTTAGCAGAGGTAAACCCTTAAAATGACCCATGAAAAAGCTTCTTTAAATCCAGCTTTACCAGCGCTGTGTTCCGGATGGTGACATTTCATCTTCTCACACCAGACAACTAATCTAAGATAAGAAACTGTACTTTTAGAAATCATCAGTGAAACAAGCAGCAGCCGATTCCTAAACATCATCCGCAAGGCAAGTAAACATCGAATCAGAGACTCCTTTCTGTAGAACATGGCACTGGAGATAAGTAATGTATTTGTCATATTTGCGTTTTTACGATGATTGAAGACATAACACAGGAAAAACATCATCAGCAGCAGGATCTGGCTATCTTCTGGGAAAAAGTTCGAACAAATCTTCCATTCTATCTGACAGGCTTTAACTATCCTGAATCCTTTTGCGACTATATACCATTTGTGAAACAGGTTTTTCTGCCATGCTAACAATGAAAACCAAGCCCTGAAATAGGATAATTCATATTGTCAATGCCATGTGGTAAGTATATCTGACTCCCTAATGCATGGAAAAATTAACTACAAAAAAGTTTGTCATGACAGTCATAGTAGTTTTTTATTTAACCAGATGTGCAAATATATGTATATTATATTATATTATATTATATTATATTATATTATATTATATTATATTATACATATACATACATACATATATATATACATATATATATGTATGTATATATACAGGTATATAAATATATGTACATATACATAAACATACCTTTATGACAGTATTTCATTTCTTTTCATCAAATGCTAATGCACATAATGCATCTATAACTTTCTGGCATCACTGTAAATATTTCAGTGTTATAATCAAAGGTGAAGTCTTGAAGTGAACACAAAAACCGCTACTGCTTAGCTCCATCTATTTATTCTTAAGCCAACAACTGCTTCAGCTTAGAAGTTCAGAAGTACTGGAAATATTCGAAGTGTTTCCAGTGAGTTACAGAGGCCATATGTGCTTCATCACTTGTAGAAAATACAAAAAGTCTGTGCCACAAATCATAACTGAAAAAATGGAAAGGTATGGACACCATGGACGGACGTGGGAAGCTGCTTCATCGTAGTGAGAGGGATATCATAGCTGCAGAAGAACTCTGCTAAGTCTCCTGTCACCCCAACCTGGCATCCTCCCATATGATGAGGCACACTGTTGCCCTTGGGAGATTCAACGAAGCTGGGCTCAGGATCGTCTACAAGCTTGAATTTGGAGACGTGAAAGCTTCTCAGTGTGAAGTGCAATGGCACTGGTGGCTGCCCTTGCGGTGGGGAACACTGATGCCCTTAAGAGATCCAGGGAATCTGGAACCAGCAGGGTTTGCATAGTTATAAGAGGGGAGAGGGGGGGAACCTCTTCATACAAAATGGTGCTGGACGCAGTGACAGTTCAATTTTGAGATTCTCTCTACAGCCAGAGGATTAATGAAACTGCACATTCTCGCAGCGTGAATTTTGTTTTATGTTCACGAATATTAAGCCACACATATCGTTAAATAACAAATTCACTATACCTTGGGAATAATCTACACCTAAAGTCAATTATAAATGATAATTGTTTCTGCACCGCCCAAAGGTTCGAAGCTGAACCTCTGTTTACAAACAATGATAAACAGTCGACTCTCAAGTGTTACAAACTTTACAATCAGCTATCATGATGAAGTGAGGTTCATATTAATTCAAGTACAGAATTCGACAGGAATCTGTACAAGAGGAACTGAATTCGACAGGAATCTGTACCTTGATACCCGAGTGGTCAAATTCGACTGTTTATCACTGTTTCTAAACCCAAGGTCCAGGTTCCATTCTTGAACCAGGGCAGGAATCTGCTAATCAGTTATACCTGAGTGGTCAAATTCGACTGTTTATCACTGTTTCATATTAAGGTCCAGGTTCCATTTATGGATAGCACAACACACTAATCAGTTATACTGTAATTCACACATTCATATATATACTTGATATTAAGAGCTATTTATAGATAAATATATATATATATATTATAAATATATATAAATACACACACATATATATATATATATATACACACATATATATATATATATATATATATATATATATATATGGTGGGTACCAAAGTTCACTAGTAGAGCACTGAGCTTATCTTCACCAAATCGTGATTCGATCTCGGCTGGGCACTCACCAGTCAACCCAACCGTGTATGGATACCAGCGTCAGCTGTAGTCGAGAAAAAGAGTGGGGCTAGAAACCTCGCCACAAGCACTTGTTTGCAATGATAGGCTCTATCTTACAGGCGCCACCTCCTCTAAAAGGCAAAAAAAGACGAATAGTGATATATATATGTGTGTGTGTGTGTCATAGTAAGATTGTGAAACCAGGTATTTCACGAAACCCCTGACATTTCCAGGGATTTCGTGAAATCACCAATTCAGTTAGGAACATTTGGTCCCCGAGGGACTAGTACTAAACACGGTGAAACAGTGATTCATTTATATTGTTTCGCTGTATTTACTAACATTTTATCCTCGTGAGGCTAGTACTAAACACGACGAAAAACATTTGATCCCCCAGGGGCTAGTACTAAACACGGCGAAACAGTGTAGATGAACCACTGTTTCGCCGCGTTTAATACAAGCCCTCTAGAATCAAATGTCCCTAAGTGAATTGGTGATTTCGCTTGAATTCTCTGAAAATATCAAGGATTTCGTGAAATCCCTGGTTTCACAGAGTTACTGTAACATACATACACACACACACACATTATATATATATATATATATATATATATATATATATATATATATATATATATATATATATATATATATATAATATATATATATAATGTATATATAACAGAACGAGTCAAGATGTATCAAATGTTGTTCAAGGTAGCTTCCCCAAACTGAACGTCACATAAAAAAGAAGAAAACTGGCTTAATGCTCATCACGAATCATTTATTATCAGATGCCTGAGAAAAGTGCACGTGAGCTTCAACATGGTAGCTTCTTTGAAGCTTGTTTGCCTCTGATATTACCAGCGAGAGACATCCGTGGATCATAAAAGGCAGACGAGTGAATTGTATTTAACAAAGAGGACTTAGCCTTTGAGAGGAGAGGTCGTTTGAACATGGATCGCTCTCAAAGAGAACGTACATTTTCCATTCTAGAAAGGTTGTCAGAAATATTGCCAATGCAAAGCCAATTCGGACAACTTCGCACAGTTTCGGGGAGGTAATTTCTATTAATTTGGGCTATATATATTTAGGGAATGGTGGGGGAAACCAAAGGAAAAGTGAACTTAAATCTTGTAGAAATGGTGGCACCAACTGAAAGGGACAGGAGAGAGAGAGAATTTCGTCTACCCTGAAAGCAAATAATAAATCAAAATAGAGCGCAAACGTTCTGTTACTTCTGCCTTCAAGGGAGTTATAAGGCAACTTTACAATACAAATATCCTTGCTGAAGATATAATGTCTCCATTTTATTTTTCATCAAATGCTCATATAGTACAAAAACGAAACTCCGTAAAGAAAGTGCCTATCGGCAGATACTATCTGTAAAAAGCTATGTTATCTACATAATGAAAACACTAAGGTGAAAGAAATTACAAAGTGATATCAAATCAAAGTAACGTCAAATTCGATATTCCTGTTATTCTACATCATCAGTTAGAAACAAATAAAGAGTAAAGGGGGAAATCAATTGAAAAAGAGCGACTTGTGGTAGATGGAACTCCAGTTTTGGGTTCCAGACACTAAAGAAATAAAGATTGATAACCTACTTTGCAACTGAATAACTCGTTGATAAAATTTATGAAATTCAGAAGGTGGAAGTCCATGAGTCGTGGTGTGGCAAGTAAAGAATGTTCCGCAATCATTAACCATACTTTGATCAGTGTTCACATCTTGGTTATAATTCGTATTAATTAATATTACCATTCAAACTTTATGAAGTCTGGTCGACTGAACGGTCTCCGCAGACTTCTGTTCCAACAACAACCGTTATACAAGCCGATATTATGTTGAACAAGTAAGGTAAGCTTGGCGGTTGGATGATGAAATAGACACCTAAATTAATTTAGAGACAAAATACTCGTCTTGAAATCAAACATCAAACCAGAGGTATGAATTAACCAAAACAATGGGTATACCATGAACACAACAGAATATCCACAAGACATTGATTAACGTCAGGACGCTCATATCACTGTTTACATCCTGTGGGTTCGCCATAACTCTTGGATTCTTCGGCTGCTGTCGCATACGAGCGGAAAGGTAAAATCCTAACTTCTTTAATTATCAATAATAAAATATTGTCTCGACATGTCCTTTGCTTAGTAATCAGGTTTAGATAAAAAAAAATATAAATTCCTTTTTGTCGTAGTAATAGGATGAAACCAAATTTGGGTATGCTTTATTCAGCCACTCAAGTTAGTTATTTTCATAGGTATGCGGTTCAAAGCAGTGTCTGCTAGCTGTCTGAGTGATTATTGCGCATCCAGAAGAATTGAAAAAATATCCTAACTTTCCCATTACGCCTTCATACCGAACCACCTTCACAGCAGCTAATGAGAATCTACGGCCTTTACTCTCTAATATCCAGAGCTCAGGTAAATCTTTATGTAAACACTTTGCCGTAGTTCAGAAACCAAAAGGCTTATCATACAATGAACCAGTTGTCCATGAGTACAAGTTCTGTAAAACACGCAGTGATATACACATCCAGGGCACATATTTTAAAACCATATTACTGCAAAGCTTTGCTCTCTATTTGATTTCAATTAGCAGTTTCGGACTGCTAACGGTAGACCACTGCCATTTTATGATTTTCTCACCTCACTGACGGACGAGGTTGACGCCATCTAAATACTAGCATCCTATAAGAAATACAAATATCATTGGCCGTAGATGATCGAAACTCATCATATTTGGGGCACAGTCTCACCTAAGGACTCCACAACTAAGAATCCCTTACCTTTGGTGCGCAGTTTCTCAGTGTACCAAGAAACTTCCATGATTTACTAATTATTATCAAAGGAAGATATGATGGTGGAGACCCAGGAGATGTAGTATTTCACAGGCTAAACATACTGCAATTAAATCACCGCAATTACGCTTATTACACAGGGAAATTTTATCAAGTCTGTCTGCCGCCGTGTAATGTCATCTGCATGTCCTGTCTTCCTAGCCTAGATGTTTTCTTAGAATTAAAATCCGTTTCGTTTCCTGGTGCACTTTTTTTATGTAATAATTACAAAATAAATTTTCATCTTTTGCTAGTTTTATTATTCCATATCGAGTGTGAATGACCAAATACTCCGGACAAATAGTTGTAATGAGCTAAATTGAGTTCATAAAGGATTAGTCGTCGAAATGACTGCTCACGGAGACCATGCACTTTCCTTATCCCCATTTCCCACTTCAGTAACTCATAACCATTCCTAATACTTTCTAACACGAAAAGTGAACCATGGCATACTAACTTTTAATTTTCATTTCTCCAGGTCTTAAAAGTGATCCAGCGACCGAGTTCCCGTTGTTTTACTGTGCAATGTGACAACAAAGGTATTTCAATCCTCCTAGATTATGTAAACCCACTAACTTGATATTGCTTCTCTGAATGTATATTTTCTTTTGTGCGTAGTAAAAACCCTAGTTTCCAGGTAGAAACGTATTTTTTGCGCCCCCCCCCCCAAAAAAAAAAACCTGCAGTTTCCATAAAGAAATATCTGAGCCTTATTCAAAGATGATGAAATACCAAAAGCAATACTGGAAAATACTGTCACAAAACTGAGGCAAACTGCATCTCAAGCAGTTAGAGTCAGGAAACAACTGGAGAACAATTTCTGAGGGGCTTTAGACGAAAAAAGCCTAGATCGTGTTAGATTTAGGAGCTACAAGATATCCTTAGAATACCAGCTTAATTCTTTAATTTCTTCTCGGGGTGGGGGGTGCCTTTACCGCCAACATACTACAGGCAAAACTGAATGTTTACTAGTTAGTGAAACTCTAAAACGCAAATTTGTAAAGGAACCTCAAATCCACTCAAAAACACATCGGTTTGATCTCTAAACAAAGGGAGAAAACGCCACGCACAACAGTAATTTCAAAATGTTATCAAAAGCCATATGGTAATGAATAATTCTATTATCATAAATGAATTACCAGGTAAGTGAATACTCAAATGGAAACGAAAGCAGGAGATTGCAGCGTTAATGAAGGTAATCCAATTTTCTTGGCAAGTACTCGGGCTTTCCTTGTGACTGGGGAAATATAATTAGTATTTCAAGAGACACGTTGGAGAATCTGTCAGTTTATGGGATCCATAAAACTTGTAGGTACCCACACACAACACTGTTATATACATGCATATATACAGTACACACACACACACACACACACACACATATATATATATATTATATATATATATATATATATATATATATATATATATATATATATATATATATCACTTACATAAAAGGAAGACGAAAAATGCCAATATAAATAAAAAAAAGAACAGAAGAACATTGTTTTTGGGCAAAGCCTTGACCCTCTTCAAATAATGTAAAGAGTACACACAATACCCGAAATGAGATACTCCTCTGTTTGCCCTTTGTTTAATTGGTATAGCTTTTTTCGTTTTCGCTGTGCTGGTATTTAAAGTTTTTTACAACCGTGTGTGTGTGTGTATATATATGTATGTACAGTATATATGTATATACATACATATGTATATATATCTGTATACATGCACACACACAATACAGTATATATATACTAGCTGACAACCCTGACTGCCCGGGAAAACTCTGAATACACAACCGATAAATTCTCTCTCTCTCTCTCTCTCTCTCTCTCTCTCTCTCTCTCTCTCTCTCTCTCTCTCTCTGTGTCATCCCCTTCCCAACCCCCACCCCCTTTGGTGTCATTGATGTCTTACCCCTCCCAGTATTCTTTTCCAGATAGTAAGTCATGTGTATAATGAAATTAGGTATGATAAATTCTTACAGTTACTAAATCTAAGGGCATAACCCCGTTTCACTGGCAGACCCAGCCCTGTTATAGGGAAGCCCTTCCACCCCCACCGCCTTTGGTCCCCTTTGGTGCTAGTGATGTCTTACTCCCACAGTGTTCTTTTCAAGATAGTAAGTCAAATGTATACCAAGTTTGGGTGAAATTGCTCAATGCGTTTCAGAGTGTATGTGGAACAAACACACATACATACATCTATATATATATATATGTGTGTGTGTGTGTACATACAGTATATATATATATATGTATATATATATATATATATATATATATATATATATATATATATATATATATATATATATATATATATATATATATATATATATATATATATAAATAAAAGTTAAGTTCCTTCCAGGCCGAAGGGCCCATAGAGCCGGTGCTTATACATGGTTTCCACATAGTGCTAAGCGAATGCGTGATAATTCACCCCCGTGACAGAACGCCAGTCTGTCACCAGCTTACCTCCAGCCACAAAGCTGGTATCCACTTGAATTCATGGGTCGAATGAGGAATTTGGGTTGCACTTCCTTTCCCAGGGAAGAGCGCGCCACCACCGGGGTGCGAACCGCTGACCTTCCAATTGGCAGATCACATCTAACTTCTGTGCCACGGTGCCTCATATGTGTATATATATATATATATATATATATATATATATATATATATATATATATATATATATATACATATATATATATTTGAGTGTGATGAGAAAGAAGGAGATATAGGGAAATGATGGTTTAGTGGTTGAAAACTACGTCTGAATCACCCGTAGTTGTGAAGTCCAAATGAAGACTATATAATAAGGTATTTGGAACATTTGTGATGTTATGACGACGTAAACAAGGTGGGCATTTGGGAGAGAGTTGAAAATATTAAGAAGTCAGAGGGAATGATAATGGTGAATTTGATCTTAAAACGACTCAGAAATGGAAATATATCATCAACAGAGAGCGCTGTTTTTATATGTAAAGCTGGTACTTTGAAGAGTTGCTCGATGTACGTAGTAAATGAAGTGAAGAAATTAATTAAGAGCCTTGTATATCTGAGAATTGCTGCCGGTGACTAAGAAAGACAGAGAAAAAGCTAAGGAATGATGAGGCGCCTGAATCTGATGGTTCTTTATAATGGAATCGAGAAATTAGGAATTCAACGCTAAGGGCCCTTGTGTTTGAGCAGATCTTTAGAATATAACCATTAGACGATTTATGTAAAAAAAAAAATGTTACAAAAAAAAAAAAGTTTATCAAAGAGATATTATAATGAGGACGGGTTATTTCAGTTCACGGAAAATATATCTGAATTCGACAAGTGGAGTATCCACTCAAAAGTATGAGCTGAAATGAACTCTTGCCAATGGTAGCGTGGTGGCAGAGAGCTGAACCGTTATCTCTTGAAGAGTTGTGGCTTGAAGAAAGGGTCTTTTCTTTACCTTCCAAAAACTGGATTAAATGTACCCCCAGTATTGTTTTTCACATTAAGTCGTTTCCCCTAACTAAGCCGGCTTCAAGATAAAAATACAACGGTCACTGCATATTCAATATTTAAACGTGGATGAACCCACTTTGCATTAAAATTCACAACACTTGCTGCTTCATACACCTGCATTAAAATTCACAACACTTGCTGCTTCATACACCTGCACATAAGGTTCATCAGCGGCGCATCAAACCCCATTATATGCATGGCGCCATTCACCCGAATCTCAAGGCTGGTGCACACGATCAATGTTAGTAACAGTATTCAATAATGACAGTATTTTTCGATTCTCCGACCGGCCAATGAAGACTTAGAGAAATTTATTTCTGATGATAGAAATTCATTTCTCGTTATAATGTGGTTCGGATTCCATAATAAGCTGTAGGTCCCGTTGCTAGGTAACCAACTGGTTCTTAGCCACGTAAAATAAATCTAATCCTTTGGGCCAGCCCTAGGAGAGCTGTTAATCAGCTCAGTGGTCTGGTTAAACTAAGGTATACTTAACTTTTTGGTACTGTTAGTACGACGGACACACGTTCGGTAATTCAGAGTGCGGGCATCACATGCTTCCTCCAAATAAAATGGGTCATACACATAATGGAGTTTTCTTTCCAGCATTAATTTTTATTTGTACGCACACAGTACTGGTTTGTTAAGGTAATACAAAAATTGCGTTTCAACATTAAAGGGATCATATTACATCCACTGTTGTTTCCATTTAGTTGGGCTCCTTACAGGCTTTTCTAAACCCTGCAAAAAAATGAATTCATTGACGACCCGTGAGGACAGCTCATAAACGTCTTCATTGCTTGCGTCACTACTTTTGGACTCATGAATTTTTTTATTCTTTAGCTTTTCTGAAATTTGCTTTGGAACCTATTTATTTTCTCCTTCATGCCTTCCACAACTGATCAGTTTAAATAAACTTAAGTTTCTCGTAGGCCCCTGTTTTCAATTCTTTTCTCATATAATTCAGAGCTGTTAAATTTCAATATAATAAAATAAATTTCTGCAATAAAGCTTTCCCGCTATTTTGCCACGTCTGAAATTGTCGCCATATTGGAAGTTGGCGCTTCAGACAATATGTTAATATTGATGGGGATAACTGTACAAGAGACACCTGATCAATTATTTAGCCTCCGCCCACATACTGACTGACAGATTACAAATGTTTTGGAAATCCATCAGATCCGAGTGGATCTTGTTTGTCCTCCCCAGGGCCAGGTGACAGTACGGGAGAAATTACACAGCCACCCACCCCCTGAAAACCGGTGTGTCCGCCCCTGGTGGGAACGGGGTAGGTAGGGGAATGGGAGGGTAGGGGAGACATCCACCCTCCTCCCGCAAACCTGTTTGTCCGCCCCAGGTGGGGCAGGGTAGGTAGGGGAACAGGAGGGTAGGGGGGAGAGCAGCGCCGGGTTCCAGCGCGCATAGCAAGCGCCAACAAGCTCGTCAGTAATACTGACAGTAATACTGATCGTGTGCATACTGCTTTACATACATTCGTGCTTCATGGATACTGGGAACATTGCTTTCCAATACCCCCTTTCAGACCATCTATCAAATCTTATTTAGATCTTCCTCCTCCTCTTGCCCCTAACCCTTCTGAACCATACACCCTTTCCACCAGCCTGTCACCTGAGATAAACTTTTTTTTTTTTCCATTTCTATGGGTCTCCCTCTTTTTCATTTTAAGTCTTCTAATGACACATACACTATGTAAATTGTTTATCTCAAAATCTTTAACCATTTTTAGCTTTCTGTAAAAGAAAACTATTGAGATGGCTATTGTCTGTCCATCTGCACTTTTTCTGTCAGCAATTTTTTCTGTCCGTCCTCTGATCTTAAAAAATACTGAGGCTAGAGGGCTGGAAATTTGTATGTAGATCATCCACCATCCAATCATCTAAAATACTATATTGCAGCCCTCTAGCCTCGGTAGTTTTTACTTTATTTAAGGTTAAAGTTAGCTATGATCGTGCATTTGGCACCGCTATAGGTACCAACAACACAGGCCACCACCGGACCGTGGCTGAGTTTCATGGGCCATGGCTGAAAGTTTCATACAGCATTACACTCTGTACAGAAAACTCGATCGCGCCGAAGAAACTTCGGAGTATTTTTTACTTGTTTTATTTGCAATCATCATCCGCACGTCAGTTCCGTAAACGGAACTTGGATTCCACTGACAACCGAAGTCTCTTCCTAATCTTTTAAACACTACTTCTTTACTTTCTTCACCGATTCTCTTTCACAATTCTTCTCTTGTCATACCATTATGCATTATATTTACTCCCTAATACTTATACGAGTAAACACTTCCATTCTTCCACCACTCATGTTAATTTTCACTGCTCCTACTTCATTGTTACCATTACCCTTATAACATTACTTTGCTCACGTTAACTCTAGTTCTCCTCCTGATCTCGCTTTCATACTCCTCCGCTAGTTAGTAGTTTCTCTTCACTGTTCCCAGTGAGCAGTGTCATCTGGGAACTTAGACCTTTCCACATCACTACTTTGCTCATCCAGTTTGCTGTCCCTTCTCTGGCTCTTGGCATCACTCCACGCACTATGATACTGAACAGTCACGGAGACATCTTCTCCATTGGTTCCTTTCATTAGGATATCTATTTGGTTTTTAACCTTTCTCTCTGCTTCTACTTTCTTGTAAAACACTTTCTAATCTTCTTGAAGTTCTTGCACACCTCCTCCTCCTTTCCTTTCCATTAACTGTGTTCTTTTGTTTTTGAATTTCTTCTTGACTACCCTTACAATCCTTCTTCACACAGACACATTATCTCTTCTGTCATACATACAAGTGCATCTCAATGCTCATTCATTCTTATTCAATTCACTTGCCTTTATTAATTTTACAGCAATATTATCGCCACTTCCTCACCCACTCATAATCATTTTAATGTTTGTTTCAACCAAATAATGATCAGATGTACCTCCAGACACTCGTCTTCTCAATTTCACAAAGCAGTGTATATATAGACTGTATATATATATATATATATATATATATATATATATATATATATATATATATATATATATATATATATATATTAATATATATTTTATATATGAATATATGTATATACTATACATTATATATATATATATATATATATATATATATATATATATATATATATATATATATATATATATATATATATATATATATATATATATATACATACATATATATACATGTATGTATATATATATGTATATATATGTATGTGTATATATATGCCTCTGTGTATATGTGTGTACAACAAAAAGAAAAAAATATGATATCTGAATTAATGATTAATGCGCAAAAGTAAATAATAACAACGTCAGTCTTAATATAAAAAGAAAAAACGATCTTACTCTCAGGTGTCTCCAAACTAGAAAACACTGGAAGCAGTGAGATGCCACAGAGCGGTGTATTATCAGTGTTGCAATTCATTCGAGAAACTGTGCCTGGGGAGTCTGAGTGTATCTCCCAAATAACGTTGGCGAAACGCGGGGCAATTTGCATATGCAACAGTGCCGAAAGAAGACCCTCTCAATGTGGTCAGGGGACGTATTGGTCTCATTCGCCTGGTGTTGAGTAATGGAGGTATTAAGCCCGCGTGATGACAATGTCGCACCAGGAACAACACACTCGTTTGTATCGGTATCCGTTTCTGGAGAAAGATAGGAAAACAGTCACACGCACACACACGAGAGAGAGAGAGAGAGAGAGAGAGAGAGAGAGAGAGAGAGAGAGAGAGAGAGAGATGAATGCCATTCTTCAATGCCGGTTGGTCTCAAATAATGCTATTATTGTGACATTTATTATCAATATGGCAATATGATCAGAGTCAAGTGTTACTTTACGTAAATTGAATTTCCTATTCAGAGCCGTTGCTATTTCTTATTTCGTGCTGCATGCTTTTATTCATTGAAATTTTTTCTTCAAAAAATGGTTGCTTTTCTCTTTCACAGTAGTTTCATCACCTACGTACTCAATTAATTACTTATATTTACTACAGCCTAAGTTTAGGCTGAGTAACTGTGGCTCTGTACAAAAGCAGGAAAAACCGGCAAACATTACCACAAACTACGGAACCTTTGGAGGTTTTTGCCGCTTATGTACAGAGCCACTGTTGCTCAGCCTAAACTTCAGCTGTAGAAATTTCACGGACAAACTACCTTAACGACTGAGGTGGTGCCTGTGGTCCATGGGAAATAGGTGAAAAAAGGTGGTTTAGTAAAACAAATTGCAGTAGTTTGTTTGATCGCATGAACATGTTTTATGGACACTTAGTAACACCATATCCAAAATGGGACAAATTCTGCCATTTTAAAATTGTGTAATTCCCACTTTTAACCTTTTCGGTTGGTATATTTTTTCATATTTTCTTATTTTTCTCGAAAACTGCATCTTACGGGTAAGAGGTATAGAGGCTAAAAAAAAAAGGAAATGAAATTTTACCCAAGTTTGTTTTCATAAGATTTTGCTTTAAAATTGAAACTTTTTTCACGAACAATCCCGAAATTGGAATACAGATTTTTTTTTTAAAGTTAAAAAATCGAATTTCATCTCACATTTCCTTCAATATCCTAAACTGCTAATTTCTCAGTAAAATGTTATAGATTTGGTGTTTTAGAATGAATATTTTACTTTATTTTGGCTTATTTGTTTTTATTTCCAAGCTAATATTTTGCACAAGAGAAGCTAAAAAGAAAATATACCCAATCTCAAGTCCATGCAAAATAGATGAAAATAGTGGGTTCTGTCAAAAAAATTACAATAGTTGTTCTATTATGAACACCATAGTAACAAAAAAATTATAAATTCTACTATCTTGAATTTGAGTAATGCCATATTCAAAATGGCGGACGTTTTCATTGTTTGAGCTGGAATCTCCTAAAAATTCATTTTTAATATTTGAATATATTGATTGCACTTTAATAGGAACATATTTAGAATTGATTCATTTCAGGCATGGAATCTGATCCTTTACACCTGCAGTAACCTGGATCAAATGCAACTGCACTTAATATTTAGAAAAACAGATTATCTTGAAAACTAACTTAGGGATTACAGTGATTGTAACAGGTACAAGATAACCAAAAATGACAAACAGCAACTGATTTATCAGCTCCTTGAGCTGACGGAAATATAACAGAAAAAATAAAACTACAATCATTCTGGCTCAAAGTACATGCACGTACTAAATGAGTCATGTTCAGTGTCTTCATCTATTAATATGTGATTACAAGTGCCAGCCTGGCACTCCTCACAAAAATCTGTACAGCATAGCTTATGCTTTTACATGAACAGTGCCGAGAGTTACAAAAGCCTTTGCATTTGCATCTGATTACTTTTAGTAAGGCATCAGGAGCAGGGCTGTTATCCATCGTGCAAGGAATCAAGTTTTTTCCATTTCTCTTCCAACCCCAATCGTCAGGTTTAATATCACTATTTCCTAGCCAGACTTGTGTTTGATAATAAACACGAAATGGGAGATATTTAGCTGCATCACTAGTAACCGGCAGGTTTTTAACATCAACGCTTCTCAAACTCTTGATGACTTTGCCCTGGGATTTTTTCTTTCTCAGCTCGTCAAGAGATGCACAATCCGCGCTAGAACTGAAGACCTGAATGATTGCTCTTTCTCCCGCCTTTTTGATTTCCTTATGAGTGGATTTGTCAGACAGGAATGGCACTGCACACTCGAAGAGGACACTTTGTTTTTTCAGTACAACTCCCTCTCCTATGGTATTTAATCTTGACGTGGTATCACATCCACACAGAGCATGCATGAATGGCAAACACCTGCAGCATTCTTCACCGAGTTGTGGACTAATTGCTCCAATGTTCCAAATGGGGTGCTTTATACTGGATTTCTGTGATACCATGAACAGGGGCTGACTGTCACGCTTCATGTGATGACAGAGGAGAACCAATATGTCAGTATCCTCTGCTATGACATATGTTACCTTGTTAACTGCCACGTTAACTGCTTCGTGCACAATTAGAAGATCTGCATCTCCCTCTGCATGCTTTGTAGATAACTCCTGCTCCTTCCGAGCTTCAGACAGGAAGCCAAAAAAAACCCTGTTTGTTTTTGTGATTTGCTAAAAATGACTCCTTATTTCCAAAGGTAAAGACTTGAGAAGGTGTCAGATGAACATCTGCGGCAACAGTTACGCTCCTAACACGTTTTTGATGAGTCACGCATTTTGTTGATGCACTATTGCTGTATCCATCAAAGACAACAACAAGATTGTTGTTTTTCTTGACAAGAGGAACACAGTTGGATGTAATATCTTCATACGTTTCTACTGTGGTCCATTTGATGCGTTGGAGCAAGGATCCACCCCCAAAAACGGAACATTTAGCATCAGGAATTGGCTCTATTTGACTTAAAGTGCATTTTTGCTACGGCATCTGCAAGCTGAGACTTAGTGGCACTTCGAGGAAGTCCTTTACTTGTGTACAGTGATGGTGGGTATACTGAAAGCTCGTACTTCATGATTTCACTTAAGCTGACTTCAGCATTACTGGCTATCACAAGTAACCAGCTGAAACAGTGCTTGAGGATCCACCTGCACTTCAACTCCGTCTGTTACTATTTTTTGACCCACTGTCTTGATTTGGTGCTTCTTTCTGAATATTTAGTTTGCTGCATTTTGATCTTCCATCATTTTGATTATATTGTTCCCAACTTCTTTGGCAAGGTGAGCATTCGACTGCGGTGCAGATAATCCTAAAATTATGTTGTCTAGGTGCTCATCTTCTGTGAAAGGACTGTGTTGTTCTAGGTACTGGAAAATTTCTGAAGTGTCTTCCTGATCTTTCATCCTTCTGGATTCAGTTAAGTCTTTATTTCTTTCAGTGCTGGTCTTCTTCTGAACACTACCTCATCACTTATCTGAGCAAAGATTGCCATGGTCTGTAACCATCCCGTTCGTTGAGTCTCATTTCATGAATTTATGAAACTGAGCAAATAAGTTGTTACATTAATTGCATAGTTAGTAAATAAACAATTACTTTACTAATTATATATCAATTTCTGAATGATATGGTGTACAAAATTCTGTTTGATTAGGAGATTTTGAAGCCGATTCCGTAAATGAAAATCAGAGGTCTGAGCCCTGACTTTGGAAATGTAACGATTGCCCAGGAGTACATATGGGTCAGGGGTCAAATCTAATGCCAAATATGAATTCCTTGAGATCGTGGTTCTATTAGTAATCAATAAATTTATGTTTAAATGGATATTTGAGGACATACTTTATCTCAAACAACGAGAACGTCCGCCATTTTGAATACGGAATTGTGCAAATTAAAGATGGTCGAATGTGTCGTGTTTTTTACTATGGTGTTCCTAAAGGTCTAAATATCACATTCATGCAAGGGACCAAACTATTACGGGAACAAACTACTACAATTTGTTTGATTGAACCCACTATTTTCATCTATTTTGCATGGACTTAAAATTGGGTCGATTTCCTTTTTCGTCTTTCTTGTGCATAATATTAGCATGTAGAGGAAAACAAATATGCCAAATTAAAGTAATAACTTCACTGTAAAAGGCCGATTTATAAAATTTTGCTGTGAAATTAGTAGTTTTGGAGATATTGATGGAAATGTGAGACCAAAGTTAATTTTTTCAGTTTTTTCAAAAAATCTGTATTTCAGTTTCGGGTTTGTTTGCGGAAAAAGCTTCAGTTTTAGAGAAAACTCTTACATTTACAAACTTGTGTAGAATTTAATTTCCTATTGTTTAGTCTCTATACCTTTTACCCGTAAGATGCACTGTTTTCGAGAAAAACAAGAAAATCTGAAAAAGTATACCCACCGAAAAGGCTAAAAGTGTGAATTACACAATTTCAAAATGGCTGAATTTGTCCCATTTTGGATAAGGTGTTCCTAAGGGTCCACATGACATGCCCATGCAGTCAAACAAACTATTGCAATCTGTTTAATTTAAAATGCTATTTCCCATGGACTACTGCCAGTACTGCTAAATTTACGAAGGATAATGCTTCTTTACTACCTTGCATGATTACATAAAAGGCTTTGTGGTTCCAGATTTCAAAGCAAACATCATTACGTATTCCTTGAGAGAGCAAAAACTAAGTTTTCAACTTAACTCCCTGAAATCTTCATCATGCAGGACAGAGCACATATAGAATCCTTCCTTTGGACAGAAAAGTTTTAACCATCTTGTATAAACTTGTTAAACTAGTCTTTATCTTATTTGATTGATAGCTGTAGACTGGCTTCACAATAACGATGGTTATTAACGGCGTTCTCCTGATTTAGTGTGGAGGCAATCAGAGCTTGTTGTAAACATATACTATCCAGGCTCTATGCCCCTCAAACATTGTCAGTTAAATCTATGTGATATTTTTGAAATTATTACAACGAATCCATTGTCGAGCATTCACCGAAGTTGTGGTGATACTTAAGACTCAGCGCACAATACCGTTCATTCTCAACGTCAGCGGGTAAGTGAAACAGCCAGCAAACATTAAAGAGATTCTGCCTTTCCAGCGCGTGAAAGGGTAAATGAGGTACCGCAATGAAATACAAGATTTCCTCCCTTCTTTTGAATTCTGCCTTTCAGTAGAACAGTGCTGTAACCGCTTCTGTCTATGCAGACGTCATAGTTGGCGTGCGTCATTTTCAAGATTCAAATCTTTTGTATGAAAACAACTCAAGACTACCAAAAGTATGCCGTCACAAAACAATACACAGCCGTTGATTATCAAAGATAAGGTCATCGAAACGAAATTCCCTGCTTTTAAAAATCTATCAAGGAAAATCAGTCAATTAAAAGCTATAATCAGTAAGCGTCGGTAAGCTTACACATCTCTGACGTCAGTGATGACGTAGTTA
>NC_089745.1:60171493-60193993 GCF_040412425.1 Macrobrachium rosenbergii | reverse complement strand
TGAAGTTTTTAAAAATCTGTTTCTTTTCCACATATGTAAAACTGAGTAAAATAATACTATTTGCATAAGGCTGTCAAAACTTGAAGTAAAACGTATGATGCAGCATACCTAGCGCAGACCTTGTTCGACCAGTATGAGATATGAAACTGGATAAAGAATGTTTTGCCTATAAATCTGCAATAGCGGTTATTTATGCAGGTATTTTTGCAAAGATGGAATTCGAGAAGGCAAGTTCTGCCATGACCTTCGAGTATACACAAGGGGGTAATTTTTGCAGATATGGAATTCGAGGATGAAAATTTGGCAATAAATTTCGATTAAGGGTAATTTTTGTCCAGATGGAATTCGAGGATGATCATTTTATTTATGATTGTTTGAAATTTAGGCTGCCAAGCTTAGCACTGGAACACTTTCAACCATTATTCAGCTCTGAAGACAGAGTTGGAGTGACAGGCAGCAAGGTGACGAGATCCAGAAAGTAAAGGAGAGCAAGTCCTTGGGTCTACAGTATAGGGGAACTGGAAGAAACCTCCACAGATGTATTAAGCAGTAATGGTTAGAGAGGTTGGGCAGCAAGACTGAAGAAAGAAGAGGGAAGAGGCTAACAAGTGGGTACAGCTGCAAACACTCTTTCGTAATACCTACAGCGGACCACATGAGGTGTACTGACGGCATTTCGCCAATACGAAGGGATGAACTTTTGTAATAAACTTCGAGCACAGGTAATTTTTGTAAAGATGGAATCGAGGATGAAAATTTGTTACGAACTTGAGGAGTAGACGTAATTTTGTACAGATGGAAATTGAGGATAATATTTTTGTGGTAAGTTCGAGTAAGTTTAATTTTTATATACAACGAACTCTCGGATGAAAGTTTGGTAAACAACTTCGGGTAGACAGACGCCTTTTTTTTATTTTTTACAGATTGATTTTGAAGATAAATTTTCTGTGATAAACTCACAGTATATATGTCTATATATGTCATTTTTCCACAACTGGAATTTGAGGACTAAATTGTTTTGAAAACTGAAAAATGCTCTTTATGTTGATTACCAGAATTCCCTCTCGAATTCCACAATACTTCGAGGAGAGGCAATTTTTCTACAGACATTCAGAATGAAAGTTTCACTTTAAAAACTTTCAGGTGGAATTCGATGAGGGAATTCTGGTAATCAACATAAAGAGCCTTTTTCAGTTCTGGAAATCGAGGATGAATTTGGGCAATAAATTTCCAGGTGAATTTGAATCTGAGGATGAAATTTTGGCAACAAATTACGAGGAGAAATTCGAGGATGAACTTTCTTAAATAATTTTCGAGCAGAAGTAATTTTAGCAGAGTCAAGAGAGTAACATGGATTAGATAACTAAGAGTTCTATTTACCAATATGCTTTCAAATGAAATACTGATACAATATTAGGTAAGTCAACGTAAAAAAAATAATTAAGACGAAATAAATGACCGGAAAAATAATATAAAGACCCCAAACAAATAATCTGATAACTAGATTTTTAATGAGAACTTCCCTGTTTCAGGAGATTTACAGTCATTTTCCACAGCAATTGCAAGGGATATACGAAAATCGTTTTTAAAAGCAATTGCTGATTTTCACAATCGTTTTTAAAACCAACTGCTATAGATTTGCACAATCTTTCTTTCAAAACAACTGCAGGAGTTCTACGAAATCGTTCCTCCATAACAACTGGGGGGGTTCTAAGAAATGGTACTTTCAAAACAACTGCAGGGGTTCTACGAAATCGTTTTTCAAAAACAACTGAAAGGGTTCCACAAAATCGTTCATCCAAAACAACTGCAGGGGTTCTACGAAATCGTTTTTCCAAAGCAACTACAAGGGTTCTACAAAATCGTTTTCCAAAAGAACTGCAAGGCTTATATGAAATCGTTCTTCCAAAACAACTGCAAGGGTTCTACGAAATCTTTCTTCCAAAACAACTAGAAGGGTTGTAAGAAATCATTCTTCCAAAACAAATGTAAGGGTTCTGCGAAATCGATTTTCAAAAGCAACTGCAGGGCTTCTGCGAAATCGTTCTTCCTTAATAACCGCATAGGTTTACAAAATCGTTTTTCCAAAATAGCTGCAGGGGTTTTACAAAACCATATTCCAAAATAAGTGCAGTGGTTCTACAAAATCGTTCTTCCAGAACAACTAGAGGGGTTCTATGAAATCGATCCTCCAAAACAACTCGAGGGGTTTTACGAAATCGTTCTCCCTAAACAACTGCAGGAGTTTTATGAAACAACTGAAGGGGTTTTAAGAAATCGTTTTCCCTAAACATCTGATGGGGTTTTACGAAATCGTCCCCCCTGAACAATTGCAGAAGTTTAACGAAATAATTTTTCCAAAACAACTGAAGGGTTTTTACGAAATCGTTTTCCCTAAACATCTGCTGGGATTTTATGAAATCATTCCCCCTGACAACTGCAGAAGTTTTACGAAATAATTTTTCCAAAAGAACTGAAGGGGTTTTACGGAATTGTTTTCCCTGAACAACTGCTTGGGTTTTACGAAATTGTTCTCACTGAACAACTGCAGGAGTTTTATGAAATAATTTTTCCAAAACAACTGAAGGGGTTTTACGAAATCGCTTTCCCTAAACAACTGTTGGGGTTTTACGAAATTATTCTCCCTAAACAACTGCAGGGGTTTTAAGAAATATTTTTTTCTAAAACAACTGCAGGGGTTTAACGAAATCGTTTTCAAAAACAATTGCATGGGCTTTACAAAATCGTTTTTCCAAAACAAGTGCAGGGGCTTACGAAATCGTTTTTCCAAAACAAGTGCAGGGGCTTACGAAATCGTTTTTCCAAAACAACTGCAGGGGCTTACGAAATCGTTTTTCCAAAACAACTGCAGGGATTTTACATATTTTTCCCACAAATGCAGGGGTTTAACGAAATTGGTTTTCCTCAAGTAAATTAAGTATACCTTAGTTTAACCAGACCACTGAACTGATTAACAGCTCTCCTAGGGCTGCCCGAAGGATTAGATTTATTTTACGTGGCTAAGAACCAACTGGTTACCTAGCAACGGGGCCTACAGCTTATTGTGGAATCCGAACCACATTATAGCGAGAAATGAATTTTCTATCACCAGAAATAAATTCCTCTTATTCTTCACTGGCCGGTCGGAGATTCGAACTCGCGGCCAGCAGAGTGCTAGCTGAGAACGGAACCCACTCACCCAAGGAAGAACTAAAACCACAACAACTGCAAGGGCTTACGAAATCGTTTTTCCAAAACAATTGCAGGGGTTTTACAAAATCGTTTTTCCAAAACAACTGCAGGGGCTTACAAAATTATTTTTCCAAAACAACTGCAGGGGTTTTACATATTTTTTTCCACAACTGCAGGGATTTAACGAAATTGTTTTTCCGCAACAACTGCAGGGGCTTACGAAATCGTTTTTCCAAAACAGCTGTAAGGGATTTACGAAATCTTCTTTCAAAACTGATGCAGGGGATTAACGAAATCCTTTTCCAAAACTGCTGCAGATATTCTCTAAAACGGCTGCAAGGGATTTCCGAGCATTTTCAAAAACAATCGCAGGACATGAATTAACAACAAAGATCTCAACTCCATTGCAATAACAAGTACAAAGAAGTGTTTACAGGTACAGTTCACTGAGCTTAGGAGTTTTTGGTTAAGACGTCAACACGAGCGAGAAAGTTACTGTTCAGAAAACATTGTCAGCGGTGATAAATTTGACACGAATTGTCGCTACCCGTGTTAGGATCCACATGGTGCTTTGCGTTCCAGGTACTTTTTCTTTCTTAGACCCGGGTTGAAAGATATCCAACATTATTATGGAGACTTCATATCTTACATTACCCAAAACAATTACTTTCATTTAATTCTGCTGCGAAGATTGTCTTCAAGGTTATCATGTCTTTTTAAAGGTGCTATAACACTGAATTTTTAAGGGGATATTGAGAAATATCTAGTTAGCGTGTACAAAAACGTTATGGAGGCATCGTAAGAAACGATATTTTAAGATCATCATTCTTGAGGTACTTAAAATGATATCTCCCAGCAATAACACAACATTAATTTGTGCATAAATTTCAGGTATAATAATGATGATGGGGCAAATTCAATAACGTACATAATAATAGCTTGACTCAAACATTACCTGCCTTCTTGAAAAGAAGTTCAGCAACGTTGGGTCTGGTCATTGGTCAATACTGTACTTAGATGGGCGACTGCCTGCCTATGTAAAACGCCGTACTTAGTTATACCTTTCAGCGTTGAGAAACCTCTTCCCGAATGACAGGCGTTAATGGGGTAGGTCATATGTGTTTGCTACTTCATCCCTTATCCTAATATAAAGCTTTAAAACGCAAAGGTGATGGCTTATAAAGCGACCCGTAATATGCGAAAAAAGACAGTGATAGATGGTAAAAAAGAAACAAGAAAATGCAATATTTAGGATTAAATAAAAATTTAAACTCTGTCAAGATTCAATCATCAAATAAGGTACACCACAGTATTTTTCTGTACCAAACTTGAGAAAAAATTCCAAATGATTTATTTAGATTGAAAAAGGGACAATTCGTGGTTTTGGGTAGAAATGAAAAACTACAGAATAGCGAGAAATCGCTGAACTAGAACTACTGAAAAATGGTAACGCTTGTCATAAAGCACATACTAGTAAATGAATGACTTACGTAAAAAGTAATTATATGGTTTCTACTAAGAGCAAAATATAAAGTAAATAAAACCCAAATTACTCAAATACTAAAACATTTCGAACATGAATATTATTTTCCGAACGCCAAACTCTCATCGATGCAAGTTAAGCTCTTGAATTATACCAACATAAGCTCGGCTTTTAACTGCAATTCTCTGGACTTCAATGATAGAATCAAAGGTCTCTGCATCGCTGAACTCGTTATGACGCTGTCTCAGTGAATTCTAATTTATAGCGGTGCTTACAATTTCTTCTCTGCATATTACCTGGGGGTTTAATTTATAAATTCGTTGCAAAAAAAGCTTGTGGACGCCTGATACTGCATTGACTTTGAAATGAGGTACCGCCTATTTCAAAACAAAAATTTGATTTCCAGATAGATTACTATAGAAGTATAAATTTTAATTAAGCGATTATATCTGTATGCTGATCTTTATATCTATAACCATATTTTGTAGGATCTTTAGAATCTTACACTATATCACTTTGAAACCTTGCAATATATCCTTTTGTAACTTGACAATGTATCCTTTTGGAACTTCACTATATATTTTTTCCGGCTGCTTTCTCTTCATCTTTCGATAACGATCACATCTCACATTGGCTCTGACAGGTTGATTTCTTACTTATAAACGAGAGCCGTTATTATTATTATTATTATTATTATTATTATTATTATTATTATTATTATTATTATTATTATTATTATTATTATTATTATTACTATTATTATTATTATTATTATTATTATATTATTATTATTATTATTATTATTATTATTATTATTATTATTAATATCATTATTATTATTATTTACTAGAGTAATATGTGCTAGAAACAACAGTTCTATAAATCCTTCCTCACCAAGTGCAATTCATACATCAATGAATACTCTAGTGTTTCAGCTACAATGAAAAAGAATTTAAGATTAGGTTCTCTCTCTCTCTCTCTCTCTCTCTCTCTCTCTCTCTCTCTCTCTCTCTCTCTCTCTCTCTCTCTCTCTCTCAGGATTAGCATCACATCAGTCAAACATCAACTTCTATTTATTTATAAGAGTCTTGTACAGTGTTGGCAGATGTATTGTGAGAAAACAATATTTGGTAGTCTGCAGTTTACGAACAGGAAATGTTTTCAAAAATATCACATACCTTAAATCGAGTACAGTGCATAATAGTATTCAAGCATGTTTTAAAACCCCTTAGTCTTTATTCGCTTTGTCTTGCGACAGTTATTGTTACTTCAGCGTACATGGACTTGAATTTTTTACATAGAGAAGCAAAACTGGACTTCTTTCTCTTCGTGTATTGTCATCGGTGGCTAAGGAGAGAAAAGAAGAGGAAGAGGAGGAGGAGGAGGAGGAGGAGGAGGAAGACAAGAATAAAGAGTCGGAGGGAGGGACATATTCGAGGTTTTCATCGCGTCATTATCTTCTTCCAGGAACTCGGAGGGAATCTCAGACTTTCTCTGTATCCGCCATTTTCCTTCCTTTCTTCCTCGATGTTAAGAAATCAAAAGAAACTCTCTACTCTTCGAATTTCATGCCGAGGGCAAATTGCATTGTCAAAACAACCCAAGATAAAGTATTTACTTCAATCAGGATTTATACTCTTATTCAGCAGAATATAGGCATCCTGGAAAGAAGGGTTTATGTTTGTTTGTGCTATTGATGAGCTTTATCGAAACAATAAAATTCCAACTCACACGGCATTAAACCTGAATTAAAAAACACACTTTATCATTACTGCTTTTAAAATTCCATTGTTCCGTTTAAAGAGAAAAAGATAGATCACTCGGTTTAACCTAACAACCCTCCACATTGGACTGGTTTAGCAAGTTGAGCGGATTCTGATTTCCAAAGGTCATCTTTTGCAAATTATGCTAATCCCTGCCTGTTGCCACCCTCTACACATGGCGTTGCATTCCAACTCCCATTTGCAAATGAATGCAAATTGAACTTCCCCGCCGCATCGAGAAGACAAAAGGAAAGGATGGAAAAAACCTTAGGCTCGGGGTCCCTTGAACGCTATTGCCAATTCGCACCGTCTCTTCCACATATTTTCTCATTAAAGGCTACCTGGAAGAAAGCAGGCGGGTTTTATGCTCGGGTTTCCCCCATAATGAGGTTACGGGAAAAGAAATCTCGCAATATTCCTCACCTTCTTTGCACTTACTAGGGAAACAAGAAGATTTAAAACACGAGTTCGAAAGTTATTACCTGATTTTTAGTCACTTATGAATATTTTAAGAAAGTCCGTTTTCTTTCACAGATGTTATACACACGTATCTTTAACTCATCCCACACACATGACCTTATTCTGTAGTGTATACAAACTGTGATACATGAACCTTCTGGTCGTGTGTATGTATATATATATATATATATATATATATATATATATATATATATATATATATATATATATATATATATATATATATATATATATATATATATATATATATATATATATATATATATATATATATATATACATATATATATATATATATATATATATATATAAATATATATAAATATATATATATAAATATATATAAATATATATATATATATATAAATATATATAAATATATATATATATATATATATATATATATATATATATATATATATATATATAAATATATATATATATATATATATATATATATTTATCACATCAATGTGCAATCAGAAAGCTACAAACAAAGTTTTCTAATTATTTTCTACCTCAGAAATAATATATTTATTAAATGTCTTTTAAGGGGAATTTTTAGTTGTCACCGTCCCGTGAGGTCAGACCAATAGACGGACGAGGAATCAGGACTACAGTGACGCACTATGCATATTTCTGCCATGTTGAAGAAAG
Organism: Macrobrachium rosenbergii; assembly: GCF_040412425.1. Classification (NCBI taxonomy): domain Eukaryota; kingdom Metazoa; phylum Arthropoda; class Malacostraca; order Decapoda; family Palaemonidae; genus Macrobrachium; species Macrobrachium rosenbergii. Next base: position 60,186,418 of record NC_089745.1, on the reverse strand, counting down.
TCCGTTTTCTTCAGAAAGACTGATAGATGTTATACACAGACGGACGAGGTATCTTTAATCTCTCTGGCCGATTTCGTTAGTGCGTCACTGTAGTCCTGATTCCTCGTCCGTAAATGACCCTTCGGTAACATATATGAAAATATATTATTTCCGAGGTAGAGTGAATTGATATTAAAGGACGTTTGTAGCTTTCTGATTGTATATGAATCACGGTGATGTGATAAATAGTCATAATATGGCTACGTGCGACAAAGTCCAAAACGCAAAACACCTGAGTTCGACGGGTGATACAAACTATTCACTTATACCTCTTGTGGCCGATTTCGTTAAAACTGTAGTCCTGATTCTCGTCCGTTCTATCGTACGGTGTGGAAAAATATCGGTAACATATATATATTATTATATATATAGATATATATATATTATATTATATACGTTTATATATATATATATATATATATATATATATATATATATATATATATATATATATATATATATATATATATATATATATATATATATATATATATAATATATATATATATATATATATATATATATATATATATATATATATATATATATATATATATATATATAAAGGCAATGGCACAAAGGAAAGAGAAACAATGGAGTACTGCAAGGCCTTTCAACTTACAGTCCTTTACTTAGCAGACTGAAGAAATATAAAGATAAGTTTACAAAGAAAGCTCGCATAAATGACAGATGGGGATTACAAAGGAAAAAATATGTACCTGGAACCAAACACAATTGAAGAATTAGCAAACCTACCAGAGCAGGGTTAATATTTAAGAGATTTTACAAAGGATTAGGCTCAACTGCTCGGAAGCAGGGACAGGACAATTAAAAGATTATACAAGGAAGATGACAGACCACCAAAATTTTTTATAAAAGTACAACTCAATGATTCTCATTTTGGTAGACAATAAAATTTTTTACATGGTGAACATTCTTACACAAAAAAATATATTAAACATACAAATACATAGAAAATGTATATAAGACAATTAATTTTTTAATTAAGTCAGTGATTTTTTTCTTTTAGGTCCAAATAACACATGCCAGGGGTAAGATTAAAATTGCAACTGGAAGTAAGCTGTATAATAGAGGATTCTAAAAGATTTCTTAAAGAGAAATCTTTCGATCTGGCAATCACTGAACTTTCAGTTCAATATATTCTGTGAGAATTTTCATTTAAATAAATAAATATAGTATTGGATGTTTGCCCCGTTTTGACAGAATACTTGTGCTGCTTAATCTGTACATCTAAATCCTTGCTAGATTGTACGATATAAAAAGAGGGGCAGTCCAAACATGGAATTTTATATATTATGTTGTTGTTTTCCTTAGGGCTATTCTTTGTTAACATTCCTTTTAGCGTGTTATTATAGGGAAAAACGAGGTTGACATTGTTAAAATCTTATTATGACTATTACTTGTAGAAAGCTAGGTAAACAGTAATATGTTTCTACATTGGGCAGGAGGGATTGGGCCTAGCAACATTATGTCAATAATATTAACAGAAAAAGTAATCCTTTTCAAAGGCAACATCTTCCAGTAAGCGGAAAATAGCGTTTAATACCGATTTCACTATACCTTAGCAATAACATACACCCAAAGGGAATTGTAGATGGACAGATAAAATATGCAATTTAGGGCGAAAGCCAACTGCTGGGACCTATAAGGTCATTCATTGCTGAAAACCTTGCAGTTGCGCTATGAAACAATAATATTGTTAGAAGAGGGTGGAAAGTAAGATGGAAGATTGAAAAAGGATGGAGGTACAGTAAAAGGAATGAAAGGGGTTGCAGCTAGAGGCCGAAGGGACGCTGCAAAGAACCTTAAGTAGAAGGAATTGTAATTGAAAAGTGCCTCTGAGACAGCCTGGTTTAGATGCCCAGCCAGTAAGAGATATATTCTGCTTGATATCAACTCTGCTGTACATACTCCAGTCGAATTCAAATTCTGTACTTAAGAATCAATATCATCCCATGGCCTGGTTCAGAAACAACTATAGGCGGTATGGTAGCGCATTCCAGTTCTTGGCAGGGTTTTTGGGTTTAAGGTCGACAATTCCTTGCTCTTTCCTTGACTCCCAGTTGTCACTTGTACTCATTCACAGCTGGGTTACCAGGTAGGAGGTAGGCCGCACGCGAACCATGGAACTCACTAATGAGACCTATGCACTTTACCACTAAGCCAGGTCACTTAAACTATATATATATATATATATATATATATATATATATATATATATATATATATATATATATATATATATATATATATATATATATATATATATATATATATATATATATATATATATATATATATATATATATATATATATATAATATAACTCGAATATGAAGACAAAATCTTCAACCTAGTAATAATAAGAGCTGAACGAAATTTGGACTAATCGTAGGACAAAAATAAAAGGCACCTATCTTTTGAAACAAAAGCTTTCAACGCTCAAAGGGAACTACCATTAACAGTTCATCCAGAGAGCAATTTATTCAAATTGTAAGAACAAAAAGGAAGGCTGGTCAAAAACCAAAATATGACAGAGACCAGATATATGAAATTGCTCTTATATGCTTAAGACCAATTTTTCACATGAAAATCAGTATGGCCACAGGAGATCGAAACGAATGTATGGTTTTGATGCTGCGTAGTTTTTCAGTACTTTTAGAGTTTTTCTTAGTTACTTCACAGTATCAAGCATTATTCATTAAAGAGCAAATAAAAAAAAAAAAGTAAAAACTGCGCCGAAGTTTCTTCGGCGCAATCGAGTTTTCTGTACAGCATATAATGCTGTAAGAAACTCTCAGCCCATACCAGGTGGTGGCCTGTGTTGTTGCCACCTTTAGCGGTACCAAATGCACGACCACGACTAAATTTAACCTTAAATAAAATCAAAACTACTGAGGCTAGAGGGCTGCAATTTTGTATGTTTGACGATTGGAGGGTGGATGATCAGCATACCAATTTGCAGCCCTCTAGCCTCAGTAGTTTTTAAGATCTGGGGGCCGACAGAAAAAGTGCGGGCGGACAGACAAATAGCCATCTCAATAGTTTTCTTTTACAGAAAACTAAACCGAAGAAAAAACCAAATATCCTTAACAGAAATCACTTTATGACCCAATTCTTGAACGTAGAGATGTGTCTTTTAAAAAAAAGAATGACATAATTCTACAGTTGTATATCATAATATTCAGAACTGGCAGCGTTTTACAAAAGATCACGCTCCTCCAGGTAAATCTGGGACAAACAACAAAATACCTCTGAAGAATGTACCTGACAGCATATATATAGTCTACAGTCTACAGAAAAGAAAGGTGACAACAACAGAACGTTATAATTTTACAGTCGCCCAGAAATAATAATGTATTTTTCCACAGAACTTACTTTTATGAGTAAAAAGACAAGGAAGTGTATCAAATTTGGAAGGAAAAATAAAATGCGCTAGCGTTTCATTAACCTTGAGCAGTAATTAGTTTTCCATATTTTCATATTTTTAAATATTACTGGTTTATGATAAGCCTAAAAGAGTTAAAAATAATATTCACTGGATATGAGAAAATAAAAATATGCCTGAAGTAAGGTAGCATTTTCCTAATTCTGCTATGAAAAAATAAAAAGTACTTAAGAAAGATGTGGCCCCGTAACGTCACTTGAGACTTGGTAAGAAGCATAACTCCTTGACGCGTTTTCTCTATTACTCAGCAGGATAACTGCGTCTATGAACTTCATGAGACGCAGTATCATACAAAGAGGAACTGTCGGGAAACAAGCAAACAAAATAAAGTAAATTTCAAAACAAGATTAACAGCGGCAGCGTTCGGAAGTAGGGAGTCGACAACCATCGTAGTACAGTCTTTGGGTTAAAATTTTGCCGAGAGTTAGAAGAAATTTTTGTAACAGGTAATTCGATTTAATTATTAGTGTAACAGGAAGAACACTTTTTTTTTTTTTTTACACTCTTTTCGTTAATTGTTGTTCCTCATTGGAAGGGTGGGTATCGTTATCAGCTAACACTCTGCTGGTCCCGCGTTCGATTCTCCGACCGGCCAATGAAGGATTAGAGGAATTTATTTCTGGTGATAGAAATTCATTTCTCATTATAAGTTGTAGGTCCCGTTGCTAGGTAACCAATTGGTTCTTAGCCACGTAAAATAAATCTAATCCTTCGGGCCAGCCCTAGGAAAGCTGTTAATCAGCTCAGTGGTCTGGTTAAACTAAGGTATACTCAACTCTCTCGTTAATTGTTTGATAGAATCAATTCTGTTTTCCCTATTATTATCTTCATCAATACCGTTTATTCAGTACTGCTAGCTCCACGATTGTTTTTCCGAGGTCGACCTAAAGGAGTTTCATGCCTATGGTGAACATGTATTTCATCAGTCCTCGTGAGTGTTCTTGCCCTGCTGTGAAAAGACCTGAAGAAGAAATATGTACGAAACGTGCATGGGAAAAAATAAATAATAATAAGGTAAAGCAGCTATTCAAGCGACTCGATTCAGAAACCTGGGAATCGAAGGTTACACAGCACTAAATATTTAATTAGTGAATCATTAGGCGTGAAAACAATACGGGATCCACAATTCTTCAACAGGTCACAACCCATGGTGCAAAATGACTACTCCACTAACTGACATTATCCACATTTCTGTTACGAGTGGCAGTCATTTCATTTTACAACAAGCATTATATCATTTGAATACTTTTGTAGCTTAATTTATAGGCTCTTTTACCACAGAACATCAAAAAATATCCCAGATTATTAAACTGTAGAACACCATACATGAAAGATATGATAGATATAACTTCAGTAAAATCCTCATCGACAACTCACTTGAACGGTGAAGGAAATTAAGCACCTACCCTCTCTACATGAGACTATGAAATTTAGGACAAGGGCCTATTGGTCAAGTAGCCTATGCCTAAGCACTCATATCACTCATCAAAGTATTCTTGGGTATAACAAAGCAAGTCTGAGAAGACATCGGAAGTACCTAATTGCTTACTGTATGCTTAGTGGCCGACATGAAGCCTTTACCTCAAAAGTAAACAATCTGGGTACTGCAGCGAGGGATTAAAGGTGACCTTTTCATTAACCTAGGAAAGCACTGAAAGGAAGGAGATATTATGAAAGATCATGGATCGTAATCTGTTATTATTATTATTATTATTATTATTATTATTATTATTATTATTATTTATTATTATCAAAATGAACTTGAGATAAGTATCTGCAGACATGCACATTAATGGTTAGCCCGTCGATTAAGTTAATTGTTTGTACAAGAGAATACGTGGTCAGTATGAGGATTACCCCCAGATTCAATGCACAAACTAAAAGGCAGAGCGTACGATATTCACATCCTTGGCTGGTTTTAGATAATAATAAGTAATAAAAGACGCGATTAAAAATCGATCCAAGAATGAACTATATAAATCAATTCAGTATTTGATTCAATCTGGAACACTATAAGATTCTGTTTTAATACTGTTCAAATATTTTCTGGGCACTAAGGGCGAACATGTAAAATCTACTTGCATAAAAAGTTTATGACCCAAAGCTTGTGTAAATGATAATAAAAAACATTAAATTCGGATTAAATGACCTTAAAATACTGTTGATACAAGATGCTCGCAAATGACAAATTTATCTATTTTTCAAAGAATGCCATGACTAGCATGTTATGGAGTCTTGTCAAATCAATTTCTAATAAATAATACAGTGCCACTAGGATATTTGTCATTTTGCTATTTGCACTTCTCATACATTCTATAATGAAAAAAAAGTGGTCGAGATGGAGACTTCATTTCATTATCCTGTTTTACATCGTGGTAATTGTGTCCAGTCATCAAACATTTTTCTCTCTAAAAGGATTAGATTGGATAACGATAGAAAGTTGACAGACTTAGAATATGGAGACGTTTCTGGTTTGATCTGACTTCGCATAAATCCAAGGAAAACATTAGTAAAGAAGGCAGAGTATGCACAAAGGAATGAAATAACATCAGATGGAGAAAGGATGAATGAGGATGAATCTTTCAAATATCTGCAAAAAATGAAATCCAGCCCAGGTTCTCCGAGTTGGAATTTAGTGAGACTAAAAAAGGGAGATCAAACGATTGGCAGGCTGAAATTTCATACGAGATTAAGATTATATACGGTATTTGTCTTGTACGATATGCTATGCGGACATGAATCATAATGACAATGAAACTGTTTTAATAACTTGCAGAATTCTGCATAAAGCTTTCAAAAGAAAACTAGCAATCAGGTGATTAGATATTGACGAATGCGCTCGTAAGAGAAAACAGCTGAAGTTCCTTACGTAGACAACATAATGACGAACGGGACATTGTGATGACTCGGATATGTCCGTCGCACCACCCAACCGAGAAGAGTACATGACTCCCGCGGGCACCAGAACAGTTACAAGACCCAGGCCTAAATGTATGAGAACTATGAGATTGGAGGTTGGAGATGAGTGGAGATTTGCGGAAGTGAAAACCCAAAAAATATATGAGAGGTAGTATTTCAGCAGTCCTTAGCGTCGCATATTGTTGGAGGCCATGATGGTGATGATGATGTTGACGATGAACATGAAAAATGGGACAAAGGAAAGAATGTGTCTAAAAATATACTTTTGCCGCAATATGAACGTGTATGCAGTTTGTTCCAAACATTAAAACTATAAAAATTAATATACACCTGATCATATGAATTGAGATGCAACTATTTCTAAATAATATTACAACGAACATTTTATGAAGCGCTGAAAAAAAATTCATTTTAATAACACGAACGCTGAATATTTCAGAACAATATTATTTGATTTTGCGGCAAAATGAATGAAGAGCTGAATATGAGTCCAAAATATAAGCTCATGATAAAATCTGCAAAACTCAGATATCACCATTTAATTAGATGCACAAAATTCTTGATTATAAGCTGCTGTACGTGGAATGAAAGGAATGACACAAATTTCAGTCACATACAATTTCTATAACATCACCCTCCAAACGCATATTGAATATACATTTACACGTAGCGTGTATGTAAAAGACATACGCAAAACCTACAGATCCATATACAAATAGATATACACACATATATATACATGCATATAAATTACATACACACATACATATACGACCCATCAAAATGGGCGCTTTAACACTTGGATCATGTCTGCTGGGTCCGAGGATTAATCCTCACATATTTATATATATATATATATATATATATATATATATATATATATATATATATATATATATATATATATATATATATATATATAATTTTATCACACCGTGATTTATATACAATCATTAAGCTACAAATGTCGTTTAATATCCAATTCACGGTACTTTGGGAATTTTCCCAAAGGGGACTTATCACCGAAGGGGAACTTTTTAAGTGATAAATGGAATGGTACTGAAGTGGCCACCGTCGACTGGAGTCGTTGGAAAGGTACTGTGTCGAGTGTTCGAGACAATTCAGTACCATTCCATTTGCCAATTTAAAAATTCCCCTTCAATGATAATTCCCTTTGGGAAAATTCCTGAAGCACCGTGAGTCGGATATTAAACGACATGTGTGTATATATATATATATATATATATATATATATATATATATATATATATATATATATATATATATATATATATATATATATCTTCTTCGTTTTAACGTGCTTTTTTTTCCCCCATTTTTATATGGGGTAAGCACGATGCCTTCTTTTCGAAGGACTTTGATTTGGCGTTGGGGTAGGCCGTGGCCTCGATCGGCTGCCCTGCCTGACATCGCTTAGACCCCGGTAACGATGTGTACGTGTATCGTACCAATCCCCAGCTCCCTTTCTCCCAGCAGCAAGGAGAACTGGGCGATTAGGTCGACAGTTCGAGGCGTGTGAGGTGTCTGTTATGTTTTTAGAAGATGTTGGAGTGGCTTTGTTTATGTGTGAATTAGTCTGTAATACCCATTTGCTTTCAGCAAACCTATCCGTTGATTACATATGTAATCCCGGGGTGTCTACACGGATAGCAAAGTGTCCGCCTTCTCTGACCAGTCGGCTACGGATTTGAACCCGCGCCACGGACCTTTACGAAGTCCTAGGCCGCTGCTCTACCGACTGAGCCATCGAGGCTTAATGTATATATATATATATATATATATATATATATATATATATATATATATATATATATATATAGAGAGAGAGAGAGAGAGAGAGAGAGAGAGAGAGAGAGAGAGAGAGAGAGAGAGAGAGAGAGAGAGAGAGAGAGAGAGAGAGCTAACAACGGGCAATATTAATTTGAGTCCGTGTCTATATACTCTAGACACTATTCTGAGCAAGATGTTCGAAGGAGATTCAAAGGAGAAACTTCAGACACTCAGAAGTTACTGTCCTTTCCTTCTCCTTGGTTCATCCAGTTGCCTGATTTAACCAAGACAGCTGCTCCTCACCTGAAGAGCAACATGAAAAGTAATGATTTTTGTAGCTATTAAATGGTTATACAGTAAGCACATATCATCCTAGTTCCTGGTTTTAAAACAGTGTCTTCTTTACAATCGTTCGTCCAGATGTACATACTTTCCTTGAAAATGCCTTATAGTAAAGGAGAAAGATTTTTGCATACTGTTGTTTTACTTTCCTCACGTTGTAATTCCATTGATAAAGTTGCATACATGTATGTATGTATATATGTATATATATAATATATATATTACATATATATATATATATATATATATATATATATATATATATATATATATATATATATATATATATATATAATATATATATATATATATATATATATATATATATATACACATATACAATAACCTTACTGTGTGCAGTTCAAAATGTTTGTAACACAACCAAAACAAAAGAAACAGGGCTATCCTATCATTAACATCGCATTATTAGTTTCCAGCTGAAGACTAACATAATCTGCTTAAATGTGATCAATCTTCAGTAGTGGAAGGCGTTATCAAAACGAAAAGTATAAATCTGATTCCTGAATAATTCGTTCTAAATTAATATTCATGGTAAACTAGACACTATGCAGGATGTGAGCTCGCATGCAAATCATCACTACAAATACCCCAAAAAAGAATTTAGCGAATGGAATTGCATTCGTGCGCGCGAGCACACTTCATAAACATGTATACAGTGATGCCGGGGGGAGGTGCTTTAAAGAGAAAGCATAAAAGCTTAAGCGAGGCGAGGCATGTGCAGGTAATGGGGTAGTTCTAATTTCTGAAGCGAGACCTTTGTGGCCAAATATCACACTGAACGCGGGGCAGCCGTCGCTTCAAAGAGCATTATGGCGTGAGCTTCACCCACCATGTTCCGGATTACCTTCTGTTTCACGGAGATGTGAAACCAAGGCTATATAGTCTATCCAATTCTCCTTGCAGCCTCAAGAAAACAAAAAATCAAGAACTAAAAGTAACAATATTAAAAATGAAAAAAGAATATATTTTTCTATCAGTCAATGAAAATTTTACAGTGAGTTTTGCCGAAAATTTAAAACGTAACATAAAATCAATGGATTAAATGTAATTTGTGGAAGTTCGTCATTTTTATTGGGCCTGGTAAAAAGAACAAAACTCTTCAAAAATATTTTACGCCATGAGCAAGAGGATTCCTCAGCCCGTTTTCTCACACCCAATTTCACATTCGTCTCCGAACCAGACAAGTAAAAGACACCGTAAGTTGGAAAAGCGACACACAAAACTGCGAGTGAAATTCTCTGCATAAATCTAGAGTGTTTTCTCCAAAAGAATAAGTTACACTGGTAAAAGTGTAAAAGTGAATATTCTGTTACCCATGGGAAAGGTAGGAGACATACCCGCAAAAGACTATCGGCTGATATGCTGTGCGAGATGTCTTCAGAGACATCAAGGATGCAGCCACCGACATCATTTGGTTTCCACTGCGCGCTCTCGATGATTTGCTTAAAATAGGCAGAAAAGCTCTGAAACACATAGAAAAACGGCGCAAGTTTCGACAAAGCAATTGGGTGATATGTTGGGCGAGCTGTCTTGATAAATTACTAATGCCGAACTCTATAAATTTTCTCACTTGTGCAATTCCGTTTCAGATTTTCCTCTTTCTATAAATTGATTTGACTCCTTTTACATTCCGATGCTGTGCGATTACATCGTCATTATATGCATCCGTTGAGATTCTGATGATGTAAAATCAGGCTATCTGAACAAAAATAAAAAATATATGTTGTGTACGTACGGCTTTGCCTATATGACGTATACATCTTACCTGCGGATGGCACAACATAATCAAATATTTCATCATAACTAAATAACAGGACCTCAAGTTGGCTAATTTCTAATAGCGTTAAACGTGAGGTGCACATAGCAGACAAAATTGGGGACAGGTCAAAACTTGGAAAGGTTATCGCTGGTGTTTTATAACGGAATTACGGATTTCCTATGAACTCAGACAAGTGACGATAGTCTGAAACCGGACTGCACGAGGCAGGAACACACACGAAGGGCATCATTTTCATACTCCGTATTAACCGATGAAATTCTCACGATAGCAACCATTCTTTGTGTTTTATTGCTCACTGGCGATATTAACCTTTTCAGCTTTTGACCCATTATCCCAGAATCTCAGTACAGACTGAACAAATCTAACATGCAGTAAGAGAGGAGTTCAGACACTGGGAATGCAGCCACCCATGCTGTCGTCTTGTTTTTTCTAAAGGTTAGTAATGACAGGTCACCAGAAATACTTCCGAGCCATTTAATATATGATTCTTGGACATCGTATATACATTAAAGTAATCATGCCATTTCACAAATTAAATCGCTGATTAACCCTTAGAAGGACTTAATCTTCGCGACAATTTATTTAATCTTGAAGGGTAAATTACTCACTAATGTTCGTAAAAAATGTGTTTGCGTGAGTGCTTCTCCCTCAAGAGCATCTTGGCTTTGGAGGAAGGATCCATTACATTTTCAAGATTGCTCCTCATGGACGCATTTCAGGCATCTTCACTATATTTATAGCCAGTATTTACTTCATAACATCCTTCCTGTGATCGCTTAATATGCGGCTCGTTTTAATTACTATATCTTAACAAAAACAGAAGAGATTTTAGGAATATATTTCTGAATTCTGACGTTTCCTAATTATGTTGTGGCGTATACTCCTTGACTACTAAATTCACGAGAGAGAGAGAGAGAGAGAGAGAGAGAGAGAGAGAGAGAGAGAGAGAGAGAGAATGATATAATCTGCTTAAGAAACCGACTAACAGTAACAACACGGGGTATTTGTTGATAGGTGTACAAACTTGTCATCGAGTAATTTTAATTTGCCTTTTAGTTCCAAACCGGAACAGAAAATCAAGAAGTTAAAAAGAAATACGAAAAACCAAACTCACGTCGACATTGGTAATTATTCACTGTCCTGTTAGGTCTGCGGTAGTTGTTATAATGAGAGATGTAGAACCCCTTTGATTCTCTGAGAAAGACAATTACGTCTTTATAAGTGAGTTAACAACAAAGTCAAGCATCATCACAAAGCTTTGGAATGAGATCACAGCCTGGACTAACCGAAAGTTAACAGTTTAGGGTGGTGATTAATTGATTTCACTAACTAGCGGCGCAACAATTATCGTCATCCAGGTCGACTTTACAGAGCTAGTGTTGTAGATTAAAGGTAGAACAGTAGAGGAGGGTCTTGTACCGTACATTTAATGAAATTTTTTGTAAATACACCCTTCTGCAGCAACGGAGGCGTTTATTATTGTTAACTGCTTTTATCGCTTCGACTGCTTCTCATTCTCCCAACGCAGCCACTTGAATATCACGCAGTGCCATAAACAGCAAACACAATTACAGAATTCTTACTTGTGAGTAATTGGGGGAACTCGAGAGAGATCCTCTTAAAGGGAAAGAAATAAGCCAGCCTCACCTAAGTTGCGTCGATCAAAAAAAAAAGCCAATAAAGTCACCTCTAATTCAGGAATGGCTTGATGACAGATTTCCTATTCATTGCTTTTCAGAAGCAGCGAAAGGTTCCCTGTACGAACTAATAGTACGGCTACAGATACGCGGTATACTGGTGGACTTTTTCATTAATAATATTAAAAATAATAGTAAGACCTACAAACAATAGTTTTCACTCTGGAACTGATTCTCTTAACTAATGATGAACGCATTAGTGACTGCAACCTTTTTCTTACATGACACGAAGAAAGAGTGTGTGCATATATATATATATATATATATATATATATATATATATATATATATATATATATATATATATATATATATATTTATATTATATATATATATATATATATATATATATATATATATATATATATATATATATATATATATATATATATATATAAGTTCAAATTTTATATTTAACAACTGCTTTAATAAATAGATGTAAAGGATATCAAATCCCCGCTTCGTGCATCCGCCCGTTGGCTACTATTCGGCCATTAATTCCCTTTGATGATGTATACATGAATTTTAACGAATCATGAACGTTCAATAAAAGCTCTCCCCAACGAAGCATTCTTATTACAGAGAACCCAATAACAAATAACCCCATCACAGCCGAATACACCGCTCATTTGATTTCATTGATCATTACCATGGCCAGTCTCATGTCAGTGGGACTCAAATTACATAGCGGGGGACTGCCTATATAAACTGCACCTAAGGGTGGGTTTCTTTGGTGCGCCGATATATAAAGTACTTCATATTTTGTTAGCCTTTTTGCAGTCTTTTCTCGTAGAAATCATGCATAAATTAGGGCACCACCATGCAATTCCCAACAAATTTTTCCTTCGAACAAATAAGTGCCTCTAAATGCCACAATTGTCAGAAATTACAGTGCCACAAAACTATGCATAAGGAGTTACTTTAAAATAATTTTGGTTTGTTTTTTCATTAACTAATACCTCCCATCTTGGAGTTATTGTCCTTTCTGTTCTAAGACACCGACTTACGCTGCTGTTTGTTTTGAAGTCGTTGAAACTAAGCTTAACTGAAAGACATCTTCTCCATGACGCCGTTTCATAATTATGGTCTTAGTCGTTACCACGTCTGATTGGCACACAAGTCAATCGATAGACTAGAAATGTAAGCTGATATTCCAATTAGAAACCACGGAACATATTTTTCAGCCATCAAATCCGATTAGTTGGGTCGATCCGCATGAAACCTTACAGGCAGAGATTTTGTCATGAAACACAGACTGCCCAGCTTTCCCATCCAGGTATTGATATTTGATCTGTAGAGAGAAAAAGCATGGTTCATATTTCTAATAATTCTAAAGTTGATCAAATATTTGTTCCGCAGTCCAACCTGGAATCAGATTTTCCGGAGATCCATACATTTTTTTTTTGCCCTTACCCACGTACACATTCCTACAGTATATCACTTGAGATTCATCGTGCATATTTGAGTAATCTTGGAAAAATAAAATAATAAAAAAATAAAACAAATTTTGGATAAACAAGCTCATCCGGATTCGTACCAAATTCTAATAAACTTTCCATTAGCCCATGGCCCTTCCTTCAAAGAAAAAAGAAACTTTTATTCAAATCTGTTAACAGTTTCACACCTTGTGGACAGGGAGACAAATCCAAACAAACAAACGAACCGCAAAAATGTGTTCTCGCAAAAACCCAGGACTCGCAAACTCAAACCAAGCTCTTGGGATACAAAGTCACCTGACCCATTTTAAAGTTCCTGGTGAAAACAGTTCTCAAGTCCAAACACTGAACCAGTGAACTGATGATTCTAACTTGCCAATGAGTGTGTGATGGCATTAAGCTGAAAACGCGCTTCACGACAGGAAACGGTGTTGTTAAGCATTTTTTTTTATCAAATAGGACTGCAATACAATGGCCTATTTTTTTTCTTTGACTTTTTTATCTGTTGCCATTTTATTCATTAGTATTTTCTCTATTCGCCTTTTTTTTTTAGTCACTTTTACTCGTTAGCCTTTTTATACCTATAAGGGTAGTGGTACTTATAAGCCCAAAGCTAACTGACTTCAGGATCGTAGTTGATATTTTTAAAATGTAAATTTTCAAGCTACTGAGTGCCTATGAATGTCGTGTAAAACTTGAGTGGCACTGACCATTCAAGAATATAAACAAGAAACAGTCTAGTACGTTCATCGTCTTTTATCTTCAAAATACGGACTACTTTCGTGTTTGCACAATTTGTCTTTTTTATACGCTTTTATTAAGCTTGCTTTTTTGTCTGTTTGTTTGTCTGTCCTGGTCAAATCTTGTAACTCAATTTTCGACCTGCTCCCTTCGTCTGATGGACTTGAAATTTTGCATGGTTACTCAATCCCGGTGACAATACAACCTTACATGATCAGTAGGTCAGCAATGACACCTAGTGACTATACAGTGACCTCTCCCAGTATATCAGGATTTGTATGAAGTGAATAACTCTACGGATCTGCATACCTTCTTTGACTCGGTAGGATAAGTTAACGACTCTACGGGTTTTTCAATCCTTTTTTGGCTCGACAGGATATTACAGAACATCACAATCAATTTCGTTAGCTACAGTCATAAATCGGTTACAATTTCTGTTAAGAGTAAAAAGTATGAAATATAAAATCTAAAAAAAAATTCTTAAAACACGCATTTATTAAAATGGACTAAAAGGTAAAAATTAATTTTTTGAGGTACCAGGACTTTCTCACAATTAATCATGGCTATAAAAATAATAGTGTGGGAGCAAAACCTGGAAGGAAATGCGACAAGAAAAAAATAATTTCGCATTTCCTTCCATGCTTGTCGCCCACGCTTTTATTTTTATAATCATGATTAATTGTAAGAAAA
>NC_089745.1:60163993-60166493 GCF_040412425.1 Macrobrachium rosenbergii | reverse complement strand
TTGAACAACAATAAAATGGCCTTTAAGGATTCACGCTAGACCCATAAGCAAACTATCAGCAGCAAATTCAAAACGTAACGAAATTTCTTCACGAAAGCACTTGAAAAAAAGGCCTATAAAAGGTATTTTTGCTATGTTTCACCTCACTCCAAATAACACTGAGTTCAAGTCTTCTCTTTTTCAGATTTAAATGTGGACATTCCTTTTCATCTCTGCCTCCACAACACACAAGAAAAAAGTCAAGTTCCAATACTATTTTAAACAGAAATAATAACTAAACTCATGAGGTACCTCACACTGACACTGACAACAATAAATCTGTATTAACTGTTTCAAAGCGTACTGTATAATAGATTTCGTAATGGGAGCCACTGAAGACTCTCCAGTAAATGACATAAAAGCCATCTATTACGACAAATCCTGCACACAGCTGGGAATCGCACAAACGTTGGCCATTAGTCTGTGTATAACATATTTCATTATCTAATCCACTGGCAGCCCTTTATTGCTTGTTTATACTTTGACAAGCAGGCAAGTATATATATGCACCAGTATCGACTTTTCCTACACAAATAGTTAAAGTAAAAAACACAATAGGTTGGAATGATATCAAAACAGGATAAAATAGAATATAGAATTTAGGCCAAAGGCCAAGCGCTGGGACCTATGAGGTCATTCAACGCTGAAACGGAAATTTGCAGTAAAAAGGTTCGAAAGGTGTAACAGGAAGAAAACCTAGCAGTTGCATTTTGAATCAGTTGTTGGGAGAGGTTGAAAAATAAGTTGGGACAAAGAATAAGAACGGAGATATAAGGAATGAAAGGGGTTGCGCTAGGGGCCGAAGAGACGCTGCAAAGAACCTTAAGTAATGCCTACAGTGCGCCGCGTCAGGTGCACTGACGGCACTAACCCCCTACGGAGAGGAATACGATCAGAGCACTTTGAAAGAGCAAAATATTACTTTCTTATGTTTAGAAACAGCATCTTGGTTCAAGGCACATAAAAATAGAAACAAGGAAAACCTTTTAATACATTTTCTGTAAGAACAAATTTCCATCCCTTCTGTCAGGCGAAGTTCAATTTAAAAGTTTTAGAGAATGTCAGATTAAAAAAAGAAACAAAATGGACACAGTTAAAAATTAATTATTAAAATTCGGTCTCTTGAAAACGTATCTCATATGAAAAATGTACGCAACTATTTCTAAGTGGTACTTTCTCACCAGTTTCCAGTATACTGGCTTAATATCGACTAGTTTTTTAAAAGACAATTACGACGTTCTTGGCGGCACTTACAACCTTATGCTGCTTACTTCCAACATCCTCTTTTGATGTTTATGGCAACCACTTTGTTTTAACTCGCATTCAATCCGATACGCAAGGAAAGAAACGTTTCCTTGTCACCTCTTTTTAACAGGATGGAAATTCTTCTCTGTTTATATAGGCTGCCTTTCCTTATCAACGTAGATTATGCCTACAGAATAAAGATGGTTTCTTATTAACATACTTCATGTATCGTCGATGTTTAACCGATATTTTTAGGCAAAAAAGGAAAAAAGGACACATTTGAGAAATATTATAAAGCAATCAGAATATACAGCATAAATTAGGTTTCCCTTATGTTAATCTTTCTTGTCATTAAACATCGTGCATACCTGGTTACCTGATAATTATAATCACCCCTCCTAATCACCTTGCAATAAAAATAAATATAACTATTTACACCTCAAGACACGAGCGTGAAAAAGCGGAAAAGCAAGGAAGGTTAGTAAGAGGACCTCACTTCACAGACCCCTCAAATCCTATTGACACGGGGAGGAGAGAGGTGATTTCTTGTAAAACTTTCCAATACGAATATATAATGAGAGAGAGAGAGAGAGAGAGAGAGAGAGAGAGAGAGAGAGAGAGAGAGAGAGAGAGGTAGTAAAATATGGTATTCTTATCAAAGTTTTTGTTCAAGCTATCAGTTGTAGCACTTGTGTTCTATAGACGGTAGACGTTATAATATTAACAATATTATTAACATTATTAACATTATTTGTAGCAAAGCACTAATTTGAAAACGAAACTGTTTATGCTTCCAAAAAGTACTCTATTTCCTTGATTAAAAAGCCAGTAAATTCCTAAATAGGTCATTCAAGCATGTTTTGCTCCAGTCCTTTACAAAATTGCTTTAATATAAGGGAATATTAAGATGCAAGGTAATATTTATATATTTATATATATATATATATATATATATATATATATATATATATATATATATATATATATATATATTTCGTAGTTATATCCACATTGTGTGTGTTTAGTTTTTCCATTTATTTGACCAACTTTTTAAATCTTACTTTTAAGCGTTGTTTTTAATTTTACTCGTTCATCGGTTAGTTTATTTATCTATTGCTTGATTACAATAGTCAGCCGCCATTAAACGTTGACGAGAAGGCGGTAAAAGGCTGAACTTTTTGTCCTGACTAAATAACCACCTAGAGAACTGGCAGTA
>NC_089745.1:60143993-60156493 GCF_040412425.1 Macrobrachium rosenbergii | reverse complement strand
ACAGTGGCTCAGAGGAACTACTGAAGGCCCTGTCTTGCTGTTTTTCGAAAGTTCTGGGGTGATCACACAGCAAGGTTTGAGAGTGCTGGACTACATGACCGTAAAGACAAAGTAGTAGAGGTAGGAATGCGAAAAGCAAAGTTTCAGTATTAAAAGTCTGATTAAAATAATCATTATAAAACATGATAATATAGAAACTGGGCGAAAAATAATGTTTTTCGTAAGAACACACACACACACACACACACACACACACATACACATATATATATATATATATATATATATATATATATATATATATAATATATATATATATATATATATATATATATAAATACAGTATATATATATATAGTATATATATATGTATATATGTATGTGTATATATATATATATATATATATATATATATATATATATATATATATATATATATATATATATATATATATATATATATTACATACAGTATAATATATGTATACATATGTGTGTGCGAGAATGTATGTATAAAAAGCCCTCCATTATGCAAATAACAACTCAGTTTTAAATAGTGCCACAGACGCTTATAATTTATTCCTTTCACCGAGTGAAATACGGAATTTTAGCCAGGTCTATTTCATTTCCTTCACAAATGCTTTCCGGCACATCCTCAAAGAATTTAATTTTCTATCTTGACACTCATTTCCTGGGCTTCCTCCAGTTTTCTATTAACTGACATAGTTTACTCGGTATTCCTGAATGTACGAAATATAAACGGTATAGAAAACGACAGAATGCAGAGGCCTAAGATCACTTAACACCCAAATTACGAGACACACGGCGATCCCAACAGCGAAGGCGATAAAAGCAAAAGCAGCGAAAGTCCAAGAATACTACCCAGACAGACACCATGCAAGACAGGTCTGGGTTCAATAAATACACCTTCAATAACCCGAGCTTGTGGACCCTTTAAAATACTAACCAAAATCCGCAACCTTCGACATCCAAGTTACGAACTATACGTATACAAGACACTGCGGTTAACAAGGTCAAGGGCATCAACAGAATCGACTTGAACAAATCTGGATACATACCAACTGTCGTTGTTTATTTATGAACTCCTACGCTTCGACGCACGACCAAGTGATCATCTGTACAGAAAATCAATATTAAATCATAATGTTTTAATTTAAGCTGACATCATGCCAACACAGGCTCCTTGCTCATGGACAGCTCGTAACTCATAGAACACAAAAGTGTACAAGTATATAAAGCCGGGGAGCGAGGTGAAGGTTAGCGGATGTCGCAGTTAGGTCGACTTAGTCCTTGGTCACTTGCAATGCTGAATGCCTTGCTGTAAAGCTCGCACCCTAAGACGTTGGGACCTCGCCTGATCTAAGTAACCTGAACATAAAATCAATCATGTCTGAATGTACCCAGCATGAGAGAGAAAACGGGCAGATATATAAAAGGGTCTCACATTACAGATGACTAAAAATGAATAAATTTAAAAAAACACCACACACCGTAAATTACTTTCTAAAAATTGAGAAAATACCTTTGTGAAATCTAGAACAGGTCTTCTTTAGGAAATCTACGATAAAATAATGGTAGAGAAACCTAAAGAGAAGTGCTATATGTAAAGAAAGTAGCATATTTCTATCACGGAATTTGAGGTCATAACCATGAGCGCAAATCTATGAAATGTTAAAATTGCCACAGATGCTTCAATTAGAGACGAATAATGGACTTCTTCAGCTGTAATGTCGAGCCATGCCTAAGCTTGCTGTAATACTAAGAAAATAAGAAGTCATCCGGTGTTATAAGACATCTAAATGGCGCTAGACAAAAAGGAAAAACTTTTTAAACTATTATAATTCAAAAAGCCATCTGGTGTGTGATAAGCCATTAAATAATAAGAATATTCTTGTGAAGTGCTACAAGGCTTGACACGTGAATAATTCAAGTCGGCTGAAATTATTATAAAACAGACGGAGACGTCTTGACTAAAGGACTCACATTTCCAAAACTGATCCTAAGAAAATAAAAAAAAAATACAAAGAATGACAGTTTAAATAATGCTGTTATTGCATCGTGTACATCTTTTTCGTAAAACAACAAGAAATTTACAAAAACTAACAAAAACTGACAAAAAGTAGTAATGGGGGGGGGTTAATTCTCAATCTCGTCACCATCAGCAAACTTGATTTGGAAGTGATAAAAGCATCAGAAATGTAGCAAAAAAATTCCATTTGATCAATAAGGTGTTATTCACTAGTAAAAATTTCCTTAATTTAAAACAATGACACAAGAATCATGTGCACTATCTTATTCGGGAAGAGAGAGAGAGAGAGAGAGAGAGAGAGAGAGAGAGAGAGAGAGAGAGAGAGAGAGAGAGAGAGGGGGCCCGTTAAAAGCAGCAGTAATGAAAAATAAAGAGGGAAAATCTTCTCGCAAAACACGGTGAAGGAAAAGAACGTGGAGTGGCCGGTGTCACCAAGGAAGACATGAAGCATAAAGAATTTTTAGGAAGAAATTCTTTGAGAAAAAAGGAAGCAAGCAACAACAAAAGGGGTTACCAAGGACGGTTCATCATTTCGGCGAAAAACAGTACATCCAGATAGAAACTTCAGGTAAAGTGAACAGCTAAACTAGTAGCCGACTCAACAAAGGGCAGAAAGAAATCAAAGCACAGAAAGATTTATGAAAAAGGCACTTCTGAATAAAAACCAACATAATCAAATACCGGTATCTTCCGTGTCCTTGGATGATTTTTTGGCTGACCTAAATTAAGCTGGTCTTATGCCAGCACTGGCCCGTTCACACAACTGAGGCTGGTAAGTGATGGTCTGTTCCGACGTGGTGTGGACTTGTGAATTGGACCAACAGGCCGGGGCCTTAACGCCTTTTAGGTAACTCGACAAAAATGCAATATATTCACTACATACAGCGTTCCTCACTTGCCAGCAGCTTTTTCTGAGGCCAAAGCAAGGGAGAAAAACTAAAGCATTCAGTTTTATTTGATAAGGATTCTGGAAAATTCTGGTTATCTCACCATATTCATGTTTGGCTAATACCTTGTTAATCTTTACTTTCAGAAGAATTTACGTTTGTTGGAGGTCGATAATCAATACTTTATATTTACACACACATACATACATGTAATACTGAATAATGAAATTACCGATAAAATGTTACCCCTGTGCAATAAAAGAAATAGTTTCAATAAAATTCTGAAGGTGGATTTTCGAAGATGTCCACCACAAATATTTATCGAGTAGAATGAAGAAAGGAGGCCAGGGGTTTCAAAATAAAAATGACAGAAGAACGCAACTCATAGAAAGTTGACCGTATAACTTTAGAATTCGAGCAAGTTTAGAGCTTCCCTCCCCTTCTCCCTCCCTTCTCATGTTACACATAAATATCTAACATTCAAATAAGCCCTAAAAAAGAAGATATCCACCTTCTCCATCCACAAAAGGTTATTCAGCATAAAATACGGTTAGGTCTATCGATATCTAACATAATAAGACCCCTTTAACGTAGTAAATCTTCCACACGGAAATGTCTCTTTGAGTCCCATCCACCAACCCACAGGGCTCTTTTAATTTCTTCCGTCTCATTTACGAGGCCGGGGTTAACTTAATGGAGGCCTCGAATTATGGCCGTCAGCTCAAATACACGACGACATCCGAGCCAGCGACTGGCAGCGACTCGGCAGGCAGGCGACCTAGTTTCGAACGTTACGGGGAAGGCGCAGGGGGGGGGGCAAGGTTAAAATACCTGCCGTATCACCCGCGATGCTTTGCATTTTAATGGATAAATATGAGAAAAGTCATTTACTTAATGTAAATATCTAGGCAGCGATCAAAACAGACTGGAATTCTCAAAACAAAAATGAAAATTGTTGGAATGGGTTCTCCAAAATTATCTTTTGTATACAATGAAGTGCTTAAAAATGCTGTTAAGTTACCCTACAGTTCTAAAGAAGCAGTTAGTTATTCTTCGCATTAGATCTATTGGACAGTTTAATTTTAGCTGAAAAATTATTAGAAAACGTTCAAAATGGGTTCAGTTTTAAGTAACGACTTTCATAAACTAGTAAACCACTCCAAAAATCACTTGTTGCATGCAATAATTTGCGCTCATTCTACGTTCATTTAGATTTGATACTTACAAGAAAAAATTGGTAGAACAACTGGCCTCAGCTTTATCCATAAAATTACATTTAGTTCACTGGTCCAATACCTCCGCCTTATGTTTGTCTACAAAAAAATATTTTATGTTGGCCGTTTGTTCGCTTATCTACATAAAAGGATATTCAGTAATGTAGGTTATTTGCATGTGAAATCAGGGTATTTACTTTAAAAAAAAATTTTGTATTCGAGTTTTTTCTCTCTTTCTATGCTACCTGCAAATGCCTCGCCGGCTTCCAAATTCGTATGAAAAAAATTTAATAGCGTTCTTTTTAAGTCGCTCCAATATATCTAGTATATGTTATTATGACAAACAACGGTAACACTTTAAGCACCGAGTGCCAGAGGAAAACTAAATAACATTACCAACGATTAAGACTTCGTCTTCATAATATAAATCAATCCCTATGGTTGATGTGAAATTCTGAACATAAAGTTTAACTGACACACGAGATTACTTTCCGTAACTTGTACATTATCTTGAAATCGCTTGAACAGTTTGCACGTGGTTAAAATACATAATGAAACATGACCATTGCAGGAAATTAGTTTGCGTGGATCAGCAAAGCCTTATTTGCGCTTATTCTTTTGAACAAACAAATGCTCCATAATCTCTCTGTTACATATAAGCACCCCTGACTCCACCTCTGTTAATCCTTTCCCTCCCAAAGTCCAGCCGAACTAGCATTTTTTATAGTTGTGACGACTATAATTACAGTAATTATAATAAGAATAGGCTTCTAAAGAGGGGAGTTTGTTGGCATGGATCATCCAGGCGAAAGCTGGTGAAATGCCCAAATTTCACCCAACCTTAAACATAAAATTTCTGTGATCTGGGACACCTCAATCACGCGCCATTTCCCGCCCTCTTCCTTAACACAATCAAACGCACCCTCCTCCCCCTCCCCCGCCTCCTCTTTTTCATTTGCATCTTCTCTTCCCCCATCCTTCACCCAGGGTCCTCTCAGTTCAAAATATCCTCCCAACAACCCTCACATCACCATGTTCTTGGCAGCCTCCCTCGTGCACTCCCTAATCCCGTCCCTCCTCCTCTTACTTTTCCTCTTATTCTTCCTCTCCCCCTCCAGGCCCCTCCTCTCTCAATGTCTTGAACAAGAAGTGCAACAGCAACAACAGGAACATCAAGAACAAGTCCTCCTCCAAAATACCACACTTTACTCCCTGCCCAAAAGCCTATCAGTCCTCAAAAATATCCAGCATTCACAACCTAGTCTCAAACCTCGTCAGTGCAGCATTCTCACCTTCCCAACACTTCCCAAAACCCAGTAACCTCCATTCAAGCAGCTAACCACCCCAATATCACCCCGTACATACGCACATATTCAACACAACACCACACTGCATGGCAATGCTAAAAGACGTCTTAATGAGGGGAGCGGCCACCACGAAAAACTAAGCGCCACATGTCAAACAAGAGAAGGCTCGGAAAAATCACTGTTCCGAAAGAGTACTAGTCCAAAAATAAATGGTTCCCTGTCTCCTTTTAGAGCCACCTGGATGAAACAGCAAAAGAACCAAGTTCTTCAAAAAGGCTTATTCAAACATTATGTCATATCTTGTTGAACAACTACAAATAAAATATTTTCAAAAACAAACGTTAACATACGCTTTTTCAAAGCAAATCGTGCAATAAGAGTTGAGCATTGCAATATACGGGCATATCATTTCCCACAATAATACAACCCTGAATATCTATACCATGGTCTGACACTATAGCAGTCGTTCGAGTATATTATCCTAAACGATATAGAATCAGCAATAAATTCAGTGGGCTCACCCGATCCATGTCCTGTAATGTGTGATTTTAATTTTCCTAATGCAATTTGAATATGAGTAGGTTTCCCCTGCAAAGTGATGTACCACAAAGTAAACAGCTTAATCGATATATGTCACATATGTGACGCTCATAATCTACAAAAAATCACATTTGGAATATTCACAAATAATCATAACCTTCTAAGCATCTCAAGAGTAAATCACTGCCTAATAAAACATGACATTGCACCTGAACGTATCTTCTTCGTTCTTGTTGACATTCAGCCTCGACAAGACCAAATGATTAAATTCAAGTGTAACTGATATGAAGAACTAACAAGCGACTCGGAGAATGAATTAAACAAAATTAATTTTGTCCAAAGCAAAAGCATCCCTCAGGCGGGACCAAGACCCTGGGCGGGACAAGGTACTTAATCCCGAGAGTGCGGGAAATTGTATTCCAACAGAGAAGGGGACAAAAGAAAACTTTAAGGTCGGTAACACTGCCGAACTCGAGCCGAACCCACAGAATAACAGCTGAAATGCTGCAGATCGAACATAGTCCAATAAATTCTCTCGAACCAGAAAACCAAGGCGAGGGAAACGAGGTGGTAGAGAATGTAAGAAATAACCCAAAGTTCTCCTCATACTATCATCAAAAATGAAGAGTGGAACTGGCCCCTCTCTGGTAAATGGATCCCTTATCCTATTATCGGAATTTGTGAATGCCTATCAGAACAATACTCATCCGAACGTTCGGCCTCGGCCGCAAATCGCAAGATTAAGGATTAAACTACAATCTTCCTGCTAAGCAGCAATCCCCACTTGACGCTTCAAGATATTCACTTAAAGGATGACATGATTGAAAATGAAATAGACATTCGTGAAATTAACTAATATATTGAGCCTTTCACCGACTAAAGAAAGCTATCTATTTCCTATGACGAGAATCGTTAGCGGATAACACTGCAGAAATCTTCAGGTACGTAATCACTTGACCAAGACTGAAGCCAAACAGCGAAAGCTGTCGCCCGAAATCATACCAGCCAGTATCTATACAGCCCACCTTATAGAGATCTTTGAGAAAATCAAAAGTATCAACCAGGGTCAATAATCAGAATCCTAGAGTGAAAAGCGAAATCAACCCTATTTATCTTGACTTCGTTGACAACGTTGATCAATTTTTTATGCTGCTTCAGAGAAAAACGGATAGGTAGATCTGTAGGAGCCTGGCTAAGTCACATCAGGTATCCCAAAAGGAACTGTTCCCGGTCCTATTCTCTTTATAATGATCAGTGATATTGACAAAATTGCAGTTATCATATATTTATCTGCCGACGGTTTCCACTTCTAGGCCAATGTTGGACTCACGTGAAAACTGAACAGTTCAGAAATGAACTACTTAGTATGGTCTATCCCTGGGCAAATAAAGTATTCCTTAAACGCGGTCAAATTCAATCACATTTTGTTCATTATCTTGATCCAAATGGCAATGCTATAACAATAAAACACCAAATAAAAGATCTGGGAGTTATCATCTCTAACGAATTACTGTGGCGTACCCATATCGACAGAATCACTGCAGGTTGTCCAAAGCAGTCAGCATTGATGCATAAATTATTTTTAGAGATGTCCACTCCATGTGCAGGCCATGGGTAACACTGAATTTTAAGACTATTTCTCGCTAGTTTGATCCCCAAAGGATAGGTTAGAGGGCACACTACTCAATTTCACAAAAAGGTTGATAAGTTGCATGACCTTCCCTGCAGTGAAGACGAAGGCGACGCAAGTAAGTAGCATCTGCTGAAAAACAACAACGAGATCACACTGTAATGCAATATTGTGTTTTTAATACCATTTTTCATCGCAAAACTGTTGAGAAATTGAGGGCTTCTTTAACACTTGAAGGTAAAGATTAAGTTTCATGAGTCTTTGAAAGTTGAGGTAAGATGCTCATCATAACATTAGCTTATAGCAGTGGCTAGCTGTTTATTTTTTACATGGACATTTTACAAGGATCACCTTCAACAGAAAGGCCTCCTCCTCGCTGGGCCCACAATCCTCATTTCTCTGCCGCCTTAATCCACAGTGTCCGTCTTTGTCCCTCCCTCTTTTCCCAGTGACATCCTCACATCCTTCCCATCTTCGCCTCCCGGATATCTCCGGCCATGTCCGCCTCAGGCCCTCCGGGAGAGGTCCAAATGGTCTTTTCTACTGCAGGCGGATTGAAGCGCTCATTATGTCAGTGGCTCTCATAAAGCTTACGGGTCTCTCCAGAGTAGGAGTAAATCTCAGGGTATTGTCGCTATTTTCCCCACTTTCTCCTCTCAGTCTCATTGTTGTCTTTCCTTTCACAAAGAAGAGTGAAAGGAAAACATACTCCAGTATAAATTGACTCTATCATCGTTCTTCAATATGTCTTTTCTATTCATACATAATTTCTCTGAAGAATATGAGAGAATCATTTTTAAACGGGACAATTAATTTTGCATATAATTCCCCGTAAAAAGAAAGCAATGAAGAACATTCTAAAAAAACAGTCGGGCAAAGGCATGTGAGAAGGAAAACCACCATATCTACAAAATAAAAATTAAAAAATAAAACCTAGTATTTTCAACGGTGAAATTGCAAACGCGGATTAGACCCGCAAACCAAAACCATAATTTCCTCAATTACTTTTGTCTAATCTCTGACCACTGCCTATTAGCACGAGAGGTGGAATACACTGCATCTTATCTTATATACATACATATATATATATATATATATATATATATATATATATATATATATATATATATATATATATATATATATATATATATATATATATATATGTGTGTGTGTGTGTGTGTGTGTGTGTGTATGTATGTCTGTATGTATGTAATATACAGATATACATACATATATATATTATATATAAATATACATATATATATATGTGTGTGTGTGTGTTTGTGAATACAAAATATGATATAAAACTCCGGGAAATTTAGAAGCCTGCAAACATATTCCATATCGCTTATCATTCTCAACAATAATACTAACAAAATAATGAATAACGTGGAAAAAAAATTATCGAACCTGGCAAAATGTTCGAAAATGATAACAAAATGCCATTTCGTTTTTTGGTTGACACAATATAGTTTCCTTATCATTTTGTTTTCACAACAATGCTGCGAACAAATCAAGAACTGGGTGACCTAAATATAAGTAATTTTAATTTTGTAAAATAAATGTAACTAGTGATTGCAAAGTACTTTATACAGTTGAAAAAAATCAACTCATTCACGAAAACCCGAATCAGGAAAAGAAGCTTAACGGATCTATGAAAATGAGTCTGCCCCTCAAAATAATACGACTAAAAAAAGGAGAACAAAAGTGTAACCAAATATCGTCTTTAAAAATGGTGAAAACATAAATGAGCGGAAGAGCTTCGAACAAAGAGGATTGTTGATATTCCAAATTCTAATATACGATCCTCTCCCTCGAGATTAGAAATCCTCTTGTTAGGAAAGGAGCCCGAGTAAATGAATTAAAAACTCGGGAGAAAAGGAAAGCCAACGAAAAAGAATGATGTTGATCAAGAGGGGATTAACGCAGAATGTAAGGGGGAACAACGAGAATGAATAGAACAGAGAACAATACGGAAGTGAAAGACAAATTCATATCTAAAATTAGTACGTATAAGTCATAATAATAATGAAGAGGGTTTTTAAATGTATTGTGGCAAACAATGGAATAGTCAGATTCACTGCAATAAAAGGTAAATGTCAATAAATGACCATTTTTTTATATATTCCCGTCATTTCTTACTAAAAGTATATCAGAATTTTGAAGATAGAATGAATTAATAATGTACAGTCCAAGAGATAGCGCTCGTTGTTTTCCTATAACAATGAGGTGTTAATTATAAAGTACATATTCACCGATTTGTTAATTAACGTTCAAAATATTTTAAATGACACGGCCTCTCCAACAGTGCAAGAAAAAATAATTAAATGAACAGGCACGTGTTTTATCCATCTCGCAGAATTACGAAAAACAAATAGAACTAGTGCGCATCATAAAATAGTTGAAAAACAAACACATAAACATGAAATGTAAACAAGTTAAAAAAAAAAAAAACATATATACCCAACTTTGTTGCAATACACGCAACCACACAATTTTCAACACCCGAGTCAAAAAACCTCACGACACGGCTCTTCACGAAATGCCTCGAGCATCACAGAAACCAACAGGCGAAACGAGTTTAAATTATATCTCTTCATAGGTACTCATTTACACAAAGCCGACTTTTCTTGCTTGTCCAGGAGATTAAGTGCTGCTAATCCGCGGTATTGCAAGAGATGAACTCACCTTTAAAGTGAGCAATCGTAATGGTAGGCCTCTTTCTCTCTCTCTCTCTCTCTCTCTCTCTCTCTCTCTCTCTCTCTCTCTCTCTCTCTCTCTCTCTCTCCATCCAATGGCTGTACAGAATGGGCCCACATTATTTTCTTTTTTCCTCCCTCTTTAAAAGAGAACACTTTTTCATCCCCGAAATTCCCCGAGGGAATCGCGACCCGAAAGAAAATACCTTTTCCTTCGACTCCATCGTATCAGAACCCTCGAAATAGATGTTCTCGACGGAGGAGAAGTGGTTTTCTAATCTATTTCTTTTTTTCCACGCTGGACGTTTCTTTCTCCTTCGCTTTCTTTTATATGTTCGAGTCTGGCATTTCCGGAAGGCGGATCTGGGTCCCCGGTCCTAAATTTGGACAAATATTTATACCAGAACAACGAAACTCCGAGGCGAGCTAGTCAACAGTGGCGGGAGGACTTTCTGGCGATCTCCTTTTCGAATCAGGGATCTTCTTTCATATACGCCTCTGGGATGTCTGGATCTCTCTCGGGGACCACTAACTATCATACGTTGCTTAAATATATTTAATCTCGTTACTCCGGTTCATTTCATTTGGCAGGTTATCATATTATTATGTTGGTGAGGCTAATCTAGCATGCTTGCTATTAAAGTGTGTACAGATTTTCCTTTATATGTAACTCATTTGACATTACACATACTGAGGATGAGATGAGGACCTTCTCTTGAGTGTGATTCTTGATATAATGCCTAAAAAAGCACTGAAAACCCTTAAGCTTTACGAGAACTACTGTCCTCATCGTCATATGAAGGGGACCTTAGTCCTCGGTACAGCATGAGGATTTTCAATGCATCTCTAGCAATTTATCAAGAATTACACTCAAAAAAAGGGTCATATTTTATCCTCGCCTTTAAAGAACGTAACTGATCTTCATATTCTTCATTACACAACCTATGCAGACAAGTTCCGCCACTTGAGTTTTCATCTTATTTTGTCTATTTCCCCTTAAAATGAGTGAGGACCAGTAAATTCGGGAGACAACAAATATAATCGTAAAAACCATTACACTTTTATTTTTCATACTCAAGAATATGACAATATGCCGAACGTTTAAAAAGGTGTAATCAATTCTATACCCACCAACCACTAAACTTATATCCATATTTTGCTTCATCGCTCTTGCCAAGAACTAAAGGCAGCTGACATTCTTTCTTTAGGTCAACGAACATTTACTAGACCACACAACTGCTTTATCACAACAGAGAAAGCCTACAAAAATAGGAGAGTTATCTTGGCAAAGTTAAAAAGGAGTATGAGACCTATGATATGTTAATACGTTAAATAACAAAATTACTTTTTTTCTGGTCAGTGCTGTTCTCTTGGGTCTGAGCTCAGAGGTACAATGCCTGATCGCCATCTTGTCATCTTACTCATTCTACTTCCGCTTACTCTCTCTTGGCGTTTCTATTGGTGGTTTAATTCCTTTTAATTTGGGGTGAAAACATGCATTTTTTAGTATATCAGTATAGGTAGGATAAACCTTGCATTTGAAAGAGTCTCTGTTTAGAAAACAAACAGAATGGATTAAATTTCAAACTGTTGACTTAAACTAGGATCAATGCAAAAAACAGTGTCCAGGTACATAATTTTATCTGGCCTTAGTTTTAAAAGACAAAAATTAAATATATTAACAAAGCAAACTGAAAAGGGTTTAACAGCTAACAAGATATACCAAGGGCATCAAAAAACGTAAAAGTAAAGTTTCTGGCCTCAGAGTCTGAAAAACTTCGTGTCAAATTTTCACGAAATTAATTAACCAGAATCCGAGGAATGGGGCAAGATTTGATAAGTTTCAGGTCAAAGAAAGGCTAATGGAATACAGTCCTTTTGTAAAAACAAAATCAATCTCTCTCTCTCTCTCTCTCTCTCTCTCTCTCTCTCTCTCTCTCTCTCTCTCTCTCTCTCTCTCTCTCTCTCTCAAGTAAATACATTAGTTATCTATGACTACAGCTGGCGTAAATGATTTTCGAATAAAAATATTTAAAAATTATATATTTTAAAAGAATTATTCTAATTATAAAATAACATGTTCTCAGTAAATGAGTAATAATGTTGTTATAACACCACATTATAATTGGAATCTCTCTCTCTCTCTCTCTCTCTCTCTCTCTCTCTCACA
>NC_089745.1:60126493-60141493 GCF_040412425.1 Macrobrachium rosenbergii | reverse complement strand
TATATATACTGTATATATATATATATATACAGTATATATATATATATAAGGGAGATGGAAAAACGGCAAAAACAGTCATCAACCCCCCATCGTGTAGTACAAATATAAAGAGGGACTTGCGTTAGACGATGCATCGTCAGGGCTTATATTGTATGAACGTTCTTTCTCTTCTCTGCGATGCTGGTTGCACTGGGGATCATCCGGCCGTCATGGCACAGTCATTAGGTTTATGTGGCGGTTTTTAATGTTTTTGTCGAAAGAATATTTTGGTAGCTGTAAGGATTTCGGCTGAGCAGAGAGAGAGAGAGAGAGAGAGAGAGAGAGAGAGAGAGAGAGAGAGAGATTATTTTGCAAGGGAAAGCATTAAAAGGAATTACGGATTTCGCGTTGAAAATTATGAAACACGCTCGCAACATAAGATGGGCTTTGTGTCGTGAACACGAAATTCATAAGGAAAAGACGAAATAATGAGTAAAAAAATAACGCATTCGGACTTAATATTAAGAAATTTTCCAATTTGTTCTTAATTTTTCCAGTTCCTTCTTACTGATTATACATCTGCCTGATAAAAGCAAAAAAGGAAAATATTATATCGACAAAGGCAATTTACGGTAGCGTTCCTTATATTATACCAACAGCAAAATCCCAATATTTTTACGCAACCCCGTATTTATAAACAATCCTGCTCTGTTGCACAACAGTGTCTTCCGAATATACGGCGGCACAATTCTTCTCTTCGGGGCAGCTTCAGAATTCATGGATTTAAAAAAATAAAATAAAAAAATAGCATAAATAATAAAATAAAAAGAACGACGAATGCTTTGATGTTTTTCCTATAGCAGGGTGACACGAGTGTTGCATCCGCTCTCTTTTCTCATTCTGCTTTTGAAGATTTTTTTATTTTTCACGGTGAATCCAACGGGTTTCATTTTTATATGCCGGAGCTTTGTATTTCTTTTCTCCTTCCTTTGCTTTTCCTCTGTACCTTCGGCGTTCTGGCATTTTACCCTTTGTCTCTCTCCATCCAGCTGTTTTCTGCTCGGAGTTTTGTTTATTTACCAACCTTCCTTTTAATATTTGCGGCTCATTTTCTTTACCACACGATGATTGGAAACTCTTCACTAGCGCACAATGTTTATCCGATTCTCGAACCATTACGAAACTTTACGACTCATTATGGAACTTCACGAACCATTATGTAATCTAACATTATCATAAGCAGCAGGTGCAACTTACATCATTTGTAAAAAAAACAGCCTGATTTTAAACAAAAGAACCCTTCAGAGTTCCCTTTTTTTAAAGTAAGGGAATATAGGTCAATGATTAAATCGCTGATATGGAATTGATGCATTTCATTATACGTATTTTTAAGGCAAATCTACGTTTACATCAAGCTTTTATTTTTGACATGTACGATTATTTATATTTGTCTTTTGTTTTTCTTTTCATTTATGAACACTACTTTGTGGACAGTTTATTTGCTATTTAATTACTAAGCTTTTCCATACAAATGTTTACTCACTTCGTAAAATAGTAACATTATTTATGGAAAATGAACGAAACTTTATAATTTTTCATTGTAAATGATAACAATACTCTTGGAGATGCATTTTTATAAAAATCTTAAGTATCTGAGTTTTATTATTATTATTATTATTATTATTTTATTTTTTTTTTTTTGTTTTTTTTTGGAATCAAGAAACTGTGGTAAAAGCATGAAAAACGATTGTTTGTGGCCAGCTATCATCTCGAACCACAGCAAAAACCAAAATAAACTCATAAGTACATCTTAGTTTAACCTGACAACTGAGCTGGTTAACAGCTCTCCTAGGGCTGGCCCGAAGGATTAGATTTATTTTACGTGACTAAGAACCAACTGGTTACCTACCTAGCAACGGGACCTACAGCTTATTGTGGAATCCGAACCACATTATGACGAGAAATGAATTTCTATCACCAGAAATGAATTCCTCTAATTCTTCATTGGCCGCTCGGAGAGTCGAACGCTAGGCCAACAGCGTGCTAGCCTAAAGCTCTACCCATCCCTCCAATGAACAACTAAACTCATAATCAGGTCCACATGGAAATATAAGTGTTGAAAGTAATTTTTTTAAGAATGCAACTTTATTTCTCATGACTTTTCAGGCTTTCGTAACTGATGAGTCCTCTTGTCCTCAGATTCCTTCCATGTTTACAGAGTTAGGATAAAGAGAAAGTAAGAATTTCTTGATATACTTGACCCCAGGAACTTTTCTTTAATTGAGCGTCCCTATGCCTTATCTTAACCTCTGAGCTCTACGTTTTACAACGTCTAATTCAGATGACTAGTTAATTATTACATATTAATAATTTGTCAAACATCAAATAATCTCTTTTCCTGATGTTATAAGCTATTCATATAGGGGATTCCTGATTACAAAACCTGAATTACCGAAACTTATTCTAAAGTGAAAAGAACTAGTTTCGTCAAATCCTGAAACAACAAATCAATCTTTGACTGAAGAATTAATGACAAAGGGGATTTTATTCACATATGCTTTACAACATTACACTAAAACGGGGTTTGGGCATAACCACCAATGATATATACTAAAAGAAAAAAAGTTACCCTGTCACCCACTTGAGAATGTTTTACAAATGTAGATAATTACTCTCATAAATGTCTACGGTTAAAGAGACCCATATTTCATTTATTAAAACCCCCCTGGCCTAAACCCGAACGGTTGTTCTAGATTCAGCCAGGTGAATTATGTGATAAAAAGACAAATATTGTTTCCAAAGGCAATGACAATTTTTGCATCTACCTAACAATTCTCACACATTTTTTACACCCAAAAAGCTCCTCAGAAATAAAAATTAAAACCCAGGTCTCAAACACTGGTCAGACCTTGGGGCTTTTCATTCTTTATTTCTGTCCTAACAGAAAGAGCTAGACACATGCAATTGTGGGAATGTAAGGACTTAGCTTTGAAAAAAAAAATAAACACACCCAACAACAACAACGTTCCATAAAAACGTTGAACCGAACAGAAGAGCGTCAAATTCTACAACATCCCTGGGTACCATCAGCTATTCATGGCATATAAATATTTTGTCCTTGCACGGACAAAATAATCGAAGCCTTGTGAGTTTGCAGTCCCGCTATTGTATCTACCTCCTTTTACAAATGAGTTTGTTTCGCATTTACGCATACGCTTGTTTTTACAAACAGAAGCACATGACCCTGAAGGATCATATAGTGTTAAATTCTGGTAGGACAGAAATAGAGAATGAAAAACCTCAAGGTCTGACCAGTGTTTGAGACCTAGTTTTTAATTTTTATTTCTGAGGAACTTTTTGTCTGTAAAAAATGTGTGAGAATTGCCAGGTAGATGCAAAAACTTGCACGGGCTTACAACGGATCCATTGCTTTATTAAAGGTCTTGCTTCACTCAGAAACGCGAAAAGTAAGCCGTACTCTTTTCTCCCGCCACTAATGAAATTCTCTCCTATGTCCAACAAACAAAATAAGAGAAACAAAAGAGATGTTATTAAAGTATCATTGACAACACTAAGACGAAATCACAGCAACGACTGAAGGAAATCCATCAGAAACATGATAACCGTTCAACAAAAGTAAACAAACGGTAAAGTCAATCTTGGCCTTGAAGCCTCATAACTCCCCACCTGGTAATTAGGGACTGAGGCAAATCATTAAGACAAATATTTCACATGAATCACTCCTGTGTTATTCCATTTAATCCCCGCAAATTCTCATTAGGAGGGTAATTAACATCAGCCTTCCCCCTTCATTTTCTTTCTTAACCAGCACCCCCTCCCCCAACCCTCAACTTTCTCTCTCTTTAGGCAATTTCCTTCTCCTTGTGGGTCCCTTTATCATCCACGCCTCCTCGTCAGGTCCCTCCTAAACGTACACCGATAACAAGCTTCCAGGGGCTTCAAGTTATAATGAGTCAATTTCGATGCTGATATTAGGACTTTTGTTTGCTTAGCCTTCGTGTTCATCGAATCAAGAGAGAGAGATGGAGAGATTATGCCACATGCAGCTACAATGGTGGCAATTCATTCTCGTTCTAAAGGTTATTTTGGCGCGCAGGAGGGATGATGACTCTGCGTTTGTTTATTTCCCATATGAGCCATTCGGAGGGATCCAGAGAGTTACGGTACAAAAGATGGGGGATTTTTCGCCTACTTTTTCTTTCTATGCTTCTGTGGAACAGCTTGGATATACAATATGAAAAGGAAAGGGGAGGGGGAAGTAAAGGTTTTTCATAAGCACAACCAGATCTTCACAGGTAATTTCGCGGGATATGATGCAGCCAATGTGGAAAGAGGTCAAAAACTTTGATGAGCCGATGAAAATTTCAATGCAAAAATGCACTGTGGAAAATTAAAAGAGAAACTATTATTATCTCAGAAAAAGAATGTACGAATTGGTTGAGATTCTCAAAACCCCATCCGTGAATCTAAACTAATATTCGGAATACTGGTTTCAATACAAGCCAAGGTTCAGGAAACATTATGTACTGTGAGTTGTGGCAAGGAGAAAAGGGTACCAAGGCGGTTACGTCAACCATGATGTTGATAGTGCCTTGTGAGACAAGTATAGAAACATGAAGCTCGCCAGCCATGCTTGTTGAGCGAGTTTCTTAATAGGTCTTAATATCCGAATGCCACATATATACCAAGGAAAAAAGTGAGGCCACGTTAACCCAACATGATCATAACAGAGCTAAAATACGGCCACCTCATCGTAACAGTATTTTAGCATGCTCTGTAGGATGAAATAAGGGAGAATATGTTACGACAGTGAGAATTGGATTATTTAAAATCAAGTACAACGTATCTGAATTATACAAATGCATACCTATGTTGCCTGATGGATTACAGTAACCTCAATTTTATTTCCACATGCGAATTCGAACCCTTCTAGGTGAGGAAGAACTTCATTAATTTTCAATCGGATGCAGTGATTACATGTGTGATACACACACACACACACACACACACACACACACACACACATATATATATATATATATATATATATATATATATATATATATATATATATATATATATATATATATATATATATATATTATATATATATATATGTGTGTGTGTGTGTGTCTGTGTGTATGTGTATGCATGTATGTCAAAGTGGTTAACACGAACTATCTCTACCATGTACGTGCAAGTAGAATGGGAGAAATTGTAGCCAAAGAGGATTGACGGGCTATGGCTTTTTGACGGATATTCGTCACGGGCAAAAAGAGGAATAAATAGATATCTGATATGGTACAAACCGCCAAAATATCTGGATGGCCTGAGGTTTGGAAAACGTTGCCTGATTGAGAGACTTTGGTGAAGTGTTAAATACAAAAGGTTCTCAACAGTGGAGCATTTACAGAAGAGGTATTTGAACACCCTTGTGTATATAAGGGGAGCTGATACACCGTTGTTGAAGCTGCTGTTTGGATGTTTGAATCGGCAGTAGAGACTTCAATGTTTGTCGTAAACGGAACGTATGTCGTGCCTCTTTGTAATCTGAGGAGGCAACAAATATACATAGGCATACACAACGGTGAATTTCTACATTATAACTGAATGTTTTATTGTTGAAGGACGTCGTCCTTTACTCAACATTTATGAGGACACGTATCTGACAGCGATGATTGTTTTTTTTTAAGACACGCCTTAAAATGAGAACATTCTCCTTTTTCTGTTAAAAAAAAATACAAAATACAACCATGCGATCATGTACTTTCTCGTGCACAGAGCAACTTCAAACGGAAATAATAAGTGATAGATTTATCAGTGTAACGAATATTTTTCACAGAATTTCAAAAAAGGACCAACAAAAGTGCGACTGACTAGTCATTCTATTTCAACGTGATATGTGGTCATTGCTGACAATTTGCAATGACACATCTTTTAGTTCGCTGTAAGTTATGTTCTATGATAACAATATAAAACATAAGACTATTTTTCGGCTTTTATATTAATATTTGATATTCTTAAATTATGAAATGTGCTAACAAGCTAAATTCATTTTTTCAGGGGAGGAACAACACTCTTCGTATGACTATTTACAATAAAGAAAAAGTTGAACCATCTATGATCAAATCTGGAAGATTGAAGCAATTTCGAAGCATTGTAAATTACCTCTTTTTTTAATATGATGGACTCTCGGTAAGGGGCTGTGTGACCAAACGTGATGAAAAGTTTATGGCTCATTAATGACAGACGGCTCATAAGTGAAAGAGCCAGCTTAATAAATACCCATTCTTGATATCATATATATGCGAACGAAAATGTGGCAACGTATATTACACGCTTCCTTTTGCTATGATAACCATTAGAAGCTGTGCATCTTAGTCACAACCTGGTTACCTTGAGTCTTTATTCAGTCAATCTGTTCATCAAATACCTTACTTTTTTCTGATTAAATTTTCCCATTACAATGATAAGGGTGGCACCCATTTTTAATTGGTACAGATCTAATCAACACTCACGCTAGTATGGTCTGAATATAGTTGGAACCCAAAAACTCACGGCTCCTTAGAAGCGTGATATATTTAAAATGACCGTCACTTATATCTTCGCAAAGAGTGTTCATCTTATCTGAGATGGTTGTTAACCTGCTGATACCGTTCAAGCTGGAAAACACTCTACCTGATTTTTTTTTTTTTAGTTCGATTACATGAGTTCTCGTTTATTTAATGATTTCCGAAAAAGCAGAGATACAATTCTATCTAGTTCACAAATGAATAATGGAAATCCTTAAGACACAGCTTAAAGGTAGAGGAGTTAGTGTGCGAAATTCCTTCTCTAGAATCTGTTAGAATTGATAAAAATAGTCCAAACAAGATTATAAGTGCTAGAAAACCTACACATGAGTTATGATTCTTTCTTTTACAAGGTGGTTTTTAATTCATTCGTCTAACCCTCGATTTCAGAAGAACGCATCTTGTCCAGTACAAAGGTTTTCATACAGAAGAGCTCAGATTTAATGTCCCTTATTGAGTTGTTTTTCAAAGTAAACTTTACCTTAGATTTCTTTGCTTAAACGCTGCTCAAGCCTTTTTAGTTTCCTGAAAAGAAAACTGTTGTGGCGCCTTGTATGTCAGTCCGCAGTTTTCTTGTCCGGCCTCAGACCTTAAAAACTACTGATGCTAAAAGGCTGCAAATTCTCTGGGAACGCATCAACACAGGCCACCACGGCCGGCTGAGAGTTTCATGGGCCGAGGATTATACAGCATTATACCAAGACCACCTAAAGATACAACTATTTTCGGTTGCCTTGATTATGCGCTGCACAGATAACTCGATTGCGCCGAAGAAACTTCGGCGCATTTTTTACTTACTTTTATTCTAAACAGCAAGTTACCCAAAACCACTAAATGTCATACAGATGCTAGATAACCTGCATGGCATTTATTTTCATTTTCTTTGGTGTTCTTTCGTGCATGGCAACAGCGCCTAACTGTAAGGGATAGCAGTGTGAACTTATCTCTCTCTGTTGTTTTCTGTTATTAGAGTCGTCCTCCCAGTGCCTACATGAAAATTCATACACATTAATATACTAAAATAATATAAACATGTAATAAATCCAAAAACTGACAAAGGGAAAGATATGTGTACAGTCAGAGATGTGAGAATTAATAACGCTAAAACACTATGGGGCTAAACAGCCATTTTGGAGATGATTGCCACATTGAAATGAAGAAAAATATTCATTCCATTACCATCTCACTATCCTAAAGACAAAATTGAGCGAAGAGAACTATAAAAAGATGATGTTGCTGTTAAATTCATACCCTTAGGATCCTGGGTAACGAAATAGGATATTACAATTTAGTTCCAGCGGTTCATCCCTCCAAACTATGCTATTTTCAGAATTAAAAAAGTGAAATTGTTATTAAGAGAGTTATTAGAGAGAGAGAGAGAGAGAGAGAGAGAGAGAGAGAGAGAGAGAGAGAGATGTCATAATCTTGCCATAGTCAGATAATAGTAATAAAACATTGATAAAACCTAAAGACTTGGAACTCCAATGTACTCCATTATAACCGAATCGATTTTGCCTCATTGTCAATTCCCCTACTAATTAGTTCCACAGTAGTAATTTAAAAATTAAACCATCTTTGTAATGATTTTTCAAATTACTTCATTCATAGCCCCTAACAATTTAATTGGTTAATTTATAACCCTTAAAAATCAAATCAATTAACTCTCATATTTTCCTTTGGTTTCTCTTTCTATAGTTATATCTATTGTGGTAACATTCACTTAGGTAGGACAGCTCTAGCATTAAAATTACGATTCTCTCCTGAATTCTACCTGATTATTCTGTGAATGTTTTCATTAAATTTAGAGCAAAATCAATTATTTCATCAATGAAATTATCAGTACAAAATCTATGACGGAAGTAAAACTATAGTACATTTCCATAAAACGATGAACGCAATGCCGAGACAACTTTCGGATCAATAAATGAACGATAAAATCCTGAGTGGGAACGAAACACTGAATAATCTGAGAGAGCAAAATCATTCATTTCATCTTGCCTTAGAAGCAAGATACAAATCAGTAAATGATTTCAACAATGTTATGAGATTCCCGTCTAAGATCACTTCTAAGTGATAGCTTAAATTAGTGAAATCATACCTACAAAAAAATTGACACTATTTTCATTAAACAAAAACATAACAGCAAAAAGGATCTTGATCACAAGCAACGGAAGCGTATAGAAAATGCAGAACCTTTTATTAAACAAAAATAAACCGCCTTGCAGCACAGTTCCACTTTAAATTAAATATGACTAAATTTCACACATTGGACACAAAATTTTGGAAATGATTGCCACATTGAAATGAAGAAAAAATATTCATTCCATTACCATCTCACTATCCTAAAGACAAAATTGAGCGAAGAGAACTATAAAAAGATGATGTTGCTGTTAAATTCATACCCTTAGGTTCCTGGGTAACGAAATAGGATATTACAATTTAGTTCCAGCGGTTCATCCCTCTAAACTATGCTATTTTCAGAATTAAAAAGTGAAATTGTTATTAAGAGAGAGAGAGAGAGAGAGAGAGAGAGAGAGAGAGAGAGAGAGAGAGAGAGAGAGAGAGAGAAATGTCATAATCTTGCCATAGTCAGATAATAGTAATAAAACATTGATAAAACCTAAAGACTTGGAACTCCAATGTACTCCATTATAACCGAATCGATTTTGCCTCATTGTCAATTCCCCTACTAATTAGTTCCACGGTAGGAATTTAAAAATTAAACCATCTTTGTAATGATTTTTCAAATTACTTCATTCATAGCCCCTAACAATTTAATTGATTAATTTATAACCCTTAAAAATCAAATCAATTAACTCTCATATTTTCCTTTGGTTTCTCTTTCTATAGTTATATCTATTGTGGTAACATTCACTTAGGTAGGACAGCTCTAGCATTAAAATTACGATTCTCTCCTGAATTCTACCTGATTATTCTGTGAATGTTTTCATTAAATTTAGAGCAAAATCAATTATTTCATCAATGAAATTATCAGTACAAAATCTATGACGGAAGTAAAACTATAGTACATTTCCATAAAACGAAGAACGCAATGCCGAGACAACTTTCGGATAAAAAAATGAACGATAAAATCCTGGGTGGGAACGAAACACTGAATAATTTGAGAAAGCAAAATCATTCATTTCATCTTGCCTTACAAGCAAGATACAAATCAGCAATGATTTCAACAATGTTATGAGATTCCCGTCTAAGATACTTCTAAGTGATAGCTTAAAGTAGTGAAATCATGCCTACAAAAAATTTGACACTATTTCCATTAAACAAAAACATAACAGCAAAAATGATCTTGATCGCAAGCAACGGAAGCGTATAGAAAATGCAGAACCTTTTATAGACAAAAATAAACCGCCTTGCAGCACAGTTCCACTTTAAAATAAATATGACTAAATTTCACACATTGGACACAAAATAGCATTGGAACTCTCACAACCTAATGAAATTAATTAATGCATAGAATTTAGGCTAATGGCCAAGCGCTGGGACCTATGAGGTCATTCAGCGTTGAGAGGGGAAATTGACAGTAAGGAGGTTTGAAAGGTGTAACAGGAGGAAAACCTCGCAATTGCACCATGAAACAATTGCTAGGCGTAGGTGGAAAGTCAGATGGAAGAAAGAGAATATGAACGGAGGTACAGCAAAAGGACTTAAAGAGGTTGCAGTTCGGAGACGAAGGGACACTGCAAAGAACCTTAAGTAATGCCTACAGTGCACCACGTGCAATGGCGGCACTACCCGAATCAAGGTAAGAATAATATTTTTCCCTGATGAAGACAATAACACCTCTATCGTCCAGCACTGGTTAACACAGAATGGAAAGAAAACACGTCATATTTTGGCTCGGTATACATGCAAAAAACAAAGCAATCATGAGGCCAAAACGCCCCATTTTACGACAAGTTTTACGACTTTTAAGAGTACACAACCGAGGATGAAAAACGGCAGGCAATATTTGCAATTTCACATGATATCAGAGTTATTGCACATTACAAAAGAAAATATGCGTTACAAACATGTCCCAATAAATATGTACGCTTTAAATATACCCCTCCCCTTAACCTAAATGGCATGGAATGCACGTTGATCAGTATCATCATGTGTAATTTCTCTTGGAAGCAGATTTTGCAAAAGAAATAGTATGGTAAGTTTTTTCGCCCATATTTGGGAACTCTAATAATCAAAATACCATTTTAACTGTTTGTTAGGAACAATCGTTTGCCGATTGTTCCCTTAGTGGGTTGTTGCCTCCTTTGTTTTTGTTTGTTTTTCTTGCTGGCGAGTTGACGTCTGTTTGATGGCGTCAGTCTTCGTCAGTCTTCGTCAGTCAGGTTCGTAGCAGCAACAAGTCAGGTTCGTAGCAGCTACGAATCAGGTCCAGGGCAGCAGGTATCCTTACCTGAGAGTCAGGCCCCGGCAGCAGACCCATGGAGAGTTTTTAAGGACGAGATGGTTGCCGTGTCGGCTCTGTCTTGGTCGTTATTGGAGGAGGACGTCAGCAGGTCTCTTTCAGCAGAGCAGCGGAGGTTGTTTTTGGCCATGATGGTTGTCGTATCGACTCTTGTCATGGGCGCCTGGAGTTGGAGGACTGCTGTGCTTGAGGGCTACTGTAGATGGTTGCCGTATCGGCTCTGTCTTTGTTGTCCTGCAGTGTTCCTGTGTTGCAGCTTCGTCTGTGGTGGCATATGTAGCTCCGGCTGTATATATATTTTTCAGGTGATTGCCTTTGCCTTTGTACTTCTGCTGTATCACGTTTTTCCCGAGTGTGTGGGTGTCCTGCACCATGCGTTGCAGTATTAAGGATTTCACTGTTATTTTTGTTTATGTATAATTTTGCACCCGGGAGGGTAATGTTATGAATTGATCTTTGTTTACCCTACTGTGTTGATTTTTTTTGTTCATGCTTGATGTATTTATGACAAGTGTTGTAATGGTCTGTTGTGCTGTGTTACCTGTTGTTGCTGTCATTATTGTTTGTTTATTTTTGGACACATTATTTCTACTGATTTCAATTTATGTAATTCTTGTTCCCCTTTTGTCAGGTGTTTTTGTTATTGTACTGACTCTTGCAATGCTCTTCCTGTAACTACTGTTATATTGTTTACTTTGATTTTTGCGGCTGACGCTTTCATTTTTGTATAATTGATTTTTTTTTTAACCTGACTCAGTGTACATTATGTATATAACTTTATTGTAAATAAATTCATTTTAAGTTAACTTTTTGGTTTTGTTCAGCTCCTCCCTCCTTTGTTTGTCACCTCTCGTCAGTCATTTCAGCCCAATTGCTTGTTTATTTTAAAGAACCTGTCGATCTCGAGAGGCGAGATCGTAATACAGTTAAATGAACGTCCATATATGCAAAAAGAATGACGTATATTTTTTCCCTTTATAACTTATGTGCGATAAAAGACGTTTATAATCTTCTTTATCAATGAATTTACCAGCCACTTAGAAAACAAAATCTTACTTTTCGTCAATTACCATCGTTTCCTAACAGGACATACGACTTGCACAGTACGCACTTTCGATCATTTTTTGAAGAAATCACTCGACACAAAGAGTAATCTACTGAACACAATTTAAAAACCTAGTCTTGCATATCAGAGACAGTCAGTAACTGGCTGTTTGATATCCTTAGATTGCCATAAAATTTGTCCCGTAATAATGGTTCGGAGACTTTCCACTAGGTGGTGGGCGATGTTGCAACAGAGTTGTGAAAGGATAACAGGATGACAACCATCTAGACAACAGGATGATTCAGCAACACAAATAGATGACGAAAGCAATCGTGCAAGGAGACAACTAATTCAGCGAAATAACAACTAAGGAAGGACCAACTGGATAACACGATAACTGGGCGGCAGAAAACTAAGATATTTTGAAATCTTGGTGACAATCAACTAGTCAACTTGGCAGCCATCAAACAGGCAACTTAATAACTAACAGCCAGTCAACGAAGAGACCTGACGACTGTGGGGTAACCAACTAAGCAACATGATAACTGGGTGAGAGACTACCAGGCAACATAAGCCAGGTTACAAGTCATAACTAGGTAGCAATAACTGGATGACCACGAACTAGCGGCATTATTACTGGACGACCATGAATTGGCAACATAACAGGCGATAACAATCTGATGTCATAAACTTGGGTGATGACCAGCTAAGTAGGTGATCAATCTAGCTACTATTAATTGTGTGGCAGGTGCTGTTTACCAGGGCAGCCGAGGTGGTTAGACAAGAAACAATAGGCAAAAATATTTTCTTTTAATCCAACGCCCACGATTTTATATCCTCTAAGAGGCAAAGACATCCTAGTTCACGGAGAATATTTACAGAAAGGACAGAACACAGGTAGTAACGCTTGCTAGAAACCAAGTGAAAATGTGTAATTGAAGGCCATTAACAGTCAGCAGTGACGATAGAACAGGAATGCAAATATCGAGGAAATTTGCGTGCCTGCACTAACTTGTAAGGAAGGCAGGAATTATAAGATGAAATTGAACTTAGGTTGCAAATCCGTTTCGATACGAGCAGGCGACACATCTATGAGCGAGGAACTCGCGGAAACACATGACGCCACAGTTTCAGCCTCCCGGAAATGCTAGTTCCTTCGGCGGTTATTAGAATTTAGATTTTATGCTCCCAACTTATGATGTAGAGTACCAGGTCATCGTTGTCATCAGTATGACATTTATGTAAATGATGACACCCGAAGCAGAATGCTTCCTTCCATGTGCTAAACTGATAAAACGAAGAGGAACGAAAATCTTTCATCTGCTTTGGATAGAGTATGAAGAATAAGCATCGGAGATATTTCCCCATGGAAGGCATTTTAATAAAAACGTCAGATGAATGATAAAAAGAAATTAACAGAAATACTCAAAACGCAATATTTCACTTTAAAAGCCTGACAACTGCAGATGGATATTCTCTTTACTCAAGTTGATAACAGTATGCCAGAGGCAAACAGGAACAGACATCCGATTCCCAACACTTAGTAACAATATTTCTGATTGAAATTGGGATTCGTTGGTTACGTTCAGAAACTGCAATATAAACAATATTACTGGTATGTCACGGTCATAATGATTGTAACCTCAGTTAGTAAATGTGCTATCAGTTTCACGAAAAACCATCGTACCCTACACATTTTCATATTATACAATACGCATACATTCACTTTTATACACAAGTAGGTATAAAATTACAC
This sequence comes from Macrobrachium rosenbergii, assembly GCF_040412425.1. Lineage (NCBI taxonomy): Eukaryota > Metazoa > Arthropoda > Malacostraca > Decapoda > Palaemonidae > Macrobrachium > Macrobrachium rosenbergii. Next base: position 60,127,694 of record NC_089745.1, on the reverse strand, counting down.
ACACACACACACACACACACACACACACACACACACACACACACACACACACATATATATATATATATATATATATATATATATATATATATATATAGATAGATAGATAGATAGATAGATATATAGATAGATAGATATATAGAGATATAGATATAAATAGATAAATAGATATATATATATATATATATATATATATATATATATATATATATATATATATATATATATTAATATACAGACATACATATATATATAATACTTTTATATATTTATAGATAGATAGATGGATATATATAGATAGATAGATATATAATATATGAATCAATGGTTGTTACTGTAGTAGCTGACATGGTCCAGAAATTCAATTATTTTCTTTCAATAAAGTCCAAAAACGAAGAGAGCTGTATTTCCCGTGAGGAAATCTAGAGAGCACTGGGGTGAAAAAAAGCAGCCTGATACCTTCGTTATATCATATGAATGAAAACGGGAATTTTAACGTTTCAGTTTCATCGTCGACTAGGAGGATTGGGTGCTCATAAAAGAAAAAAAAGAACATAAAAGAAACAACAATGATGAAGCGTCTAATGAACGAACAGCCTATCAAAAGTAAAATCTAAACTGGGGTTATATTTATGAAACCTTAAGTAACATATAATAATCTAAAGTACCACTAAACAAGTGTACATAATCCCATCAAAAGGGACTTGAAATTATTTCAAATGGGTTTTTTTAACTGATTATGCAAATATAAAGTAGAAATGGAAAAACAGATCTAAAACAGTTTGGGCTCTTAATTTGGGTGGTGCTGAATTTATCAAAGAGAATTCCATTAGGGCAGCGTCCAAATTCACTTTGACCCAGCCAAGGACTGTCCATTCCTTTGAAGCCGCTACGAGACCAAGGACTCCGTCGAAATGTGCGATTAACGAAATGCTCGATTAACGTATAATACGTATGACAGCTCTCTCAGGATTATGATTATGCTCTGATTAATCTGGAATTGACAGAATTCTGTTCTCGACTTATATTATATTAAACGCTGATACATAATTCATGTCTCGCTGTTGGCCCTCCCAACATTTGGTGGAAATCATGCATGTGGCTTGGCTGTGTAGTATATATGAAAGTCTTCAATTATTTTACCTAGACTCCATCAATTATTTTACCTAGACTCCATGGCAATTACTGTTATTTGGGACTA
>NC_089745.1:60106493-60121493 GCF_040412425.1 Macrobrachium rosenbergii | reverse complement strand
TCTTCTGAATCCTACAACTTCTCGCCAGGCATTGTGCTGCTCCTTAACGTGATCAATATATCTCTACTTTCTTTTTTACGAGTTATAAAATCTAATACCAATACACTTACGGACGCTCTTGCACAACTACATACCATACCAGTCAACTTGGCATCATCAGATTTTTCTAACTTATGGTAATGAAATGCAATTCAGGTGAAGCTGGAGGTCGGGTTGACTGACGGACAGACAAACAGATGTATGGAAATGAAGATCTTAGAATTATAAGATCTGCTGTAAATGAAACCTAAACAAATGACTAACGAATGCCTACAAGGTATTTTATATGACGACCCCTAGGGGGTGGACGTGAGTTGCTTGTCATTTCTAAATGAAAAGTCATTGCTCTGGATCATTTCAAGTTACCATTTTCGCGCATTTTTGGAAACTCCAAATAAGAAACAGCAAATGGTACATCACTCAAGTTTTTTTTTTAATAAACAACGCCGAAGTTTACTATGCGCAAACTCCATCGCACTACTTACTTGAAATGCAGACTCTGAGAGACTCGGGAAAGGTCAGGCATTAAATGATGTTGCTGTTAAACAAACCGGAAATCAGTGTTTTTACTAATATAAATAAAACATAGCTCGATTTATACTAACAACCTAAAGCCCTTAGGACTCCATAGGATAAATACAACTGCTAAACGAAGGGAGACTTGGTTGAAAAACAAAATGATAAAAATTTTCAAAAAGAACGGACTGCTTTGTTATCAATATCACAAAAGTTCGCTGCAGCGTACTCGTTATACACGTCAGGATTTATCTTGTGTGAGCTCTCTGTCAGTTTTCACAGTAATCCGCTAAATTTGCAGACAAGCTTTTTTTATACAATATTGTTAGGTGATTGTACATTCTAAAATATTATGTTTTAATGGTGCTCGTGAATTTAATTTAAAACCCATTCAGCATATTCAGATTCCGCGTCTTTGCCATTCCAAAAAATGATTCAAGTTGAGCAAATTAACTTCTCTACTAAAACACGAAAGAAAAAAAGGCCGAATATTACTCGATCCCATTCATAAATTGTCGGATTTTATTCGAACTCTCACAAATCTGTGCGAGTCATTTTCGGAAATAAGACTGGTAATGAGCGCTTTTCCCCGTCAGGAAATACAAACACGCTTGGACTCCAGTAATGTCAAATACCCATGCTAATGAGCTGAATGTTTGGCGTGCGCAAATACCCCCGACCCATTAGCAAGGCGTCATGGGGCCAATTAACCAATTTGCAATCATCAATATCCACGCTCAATTTCAAACTATATTTCAACGCTAATTTTCCAGGGTTTTTGAAGGTCATCAGCTTTTCGGTTTGGCCCTGCATTAAAACTAAATGGACACGGTTATGGGGCAACAGCGACCGAATATGATTTCGGTAGAGTGTAAACTCTCTAAAATTAATATTCACAGGGACAAACATAACACAGAGGATACTATGTGACTGGCACGTACACCATGTTCCTCCACTCGAGATCGCTGACAAGGAGCAATTCAGGAAACAAAATTCAATGCATTGCACATTGAGTGTGTGCTGTATCTTCCACGAAAAAGCTGTCCATTATTTCTTGGCATTCTCTACTACAGTTTTTATACAAATTATGAGCATTATTTTCTCAGAAAATGGAACATAGTAGTAGCTTTTCGTGTCACTACAAAACTAGCTTTTTGTGAAGAGCTGAATAGTCATTCCCAGAAAAATGCTATTCAATATTTCCTGGAAATCGACAAGAGGTCCTGAGGAACGGTTACTCAGTCATTTCGAATATATGGTATACAGTACGTCTACATAAATAATGCATAGCATTTTCTGTGGAAAAACAACCACATACAATGGTTTTTACTGCCATCATTTTGTGCGGTACCTCCAGTGATAATATGGCACAGTTATCTATACGATTTCTACAAAAAAAACTTGGGCCGTACACTAAGCGTACCATACATGGCTCTGATATACATGGGAAATAATGGTTTAAAACACTACAATAATACACGATTAGGTGCCTCTACTTCACAAAAAACGGTAACAACATCAATCAACAGTAAAGTAAGGGAAAACTCACCGAGACTGGATCGCCCATCAAGGATCTTAGGATAAAAGATTTCTCGGATGCTTGTAACAACCAGGCACGTACCTGAAATGTAAAGCAATCCACTTAGCTTCCTGCTGCAGTATATATAAGGGAGAGATAATCTTAGTCTACGGGTAATAAAACCCATGTTTAACTATCGCATAATCTGAAACGAACATGCAGACCACCTTAATGTGCTTGATATAGATTATTCTGTCCCTTCTGACGGGACAGATACAATTATGCCTAAGTGAACTTTGAGAAATGGGCAACACTTCTCACTAATATCTCAGTTTTTGTAAAACACAATCACTGAATCATAAAGTAAAGCGTCAAAATCTGGGCCAATGAATAAAGTTTCCAAGAAGACTCAAACTTTACCTAACAAATAAGATGCGTACCTGATGGACCACATGAGGAACGATAGGGGTGAGCCTATGAAAAAAATTTTTACAATATAAAATAAAAATAGACTGACTGATAGATGTCCTCCAAACACAAACTTGGATAGATAGGTGAATGAAATTATAAACCAAGAAATTTTTAAAATGTGACAACGAAATCTTCCAAAGATCACCAACATAAAATTAGCATGTATCCGAAATTAGCATGTATCCGATTAGAGAACCAACCACAGCAAAAACAATAAATAACAATAAACCCCTCATGAATTAAACCATAATGAATAACAGAAAAAAACGTAACACCCGCAATGAATAAAAATAATACAGTCAGAATAACAGCAGCAAGAAAACCGAAATGAATAAAATAAATTGTACAAAGTAAGCGGCAACGACACACTGTTACTATGGTTTGTGATGTAAGCCTTTCATAAAAATGATGGTTCAATCAAATATAGAGGCAGTACGTACTATAAAAAAAAAATAGTCAGCAATACTTGTACTAATGTTAATGAAACTCACTATTAAACTATAAGGTTCCTTCATCTTCAAATAAAGATCTTACTCTTATGGTGTAAGAATATACATATACGTTTGCGCACGCACATGCGCGTTTGCGCTTGTCCGTATATGCAATCATATACATTTTATATGCAAGAAAAATAAATTGGTAGGCATGAATGCGGGCAAGTGTACTCTGACAAATATATATCTGAAAATTCTAATAAACAAAATTTCACGATCAGATATGAGTACCATTAATAATTTTGTATATATCCCATCAAAGGAACAACAGAGGATTGTAAAAAAATATATATATCTTTTATACCTACGCAGTCTGAATTTTGTTAACAGGAAAGAGCATAAACATACGAGAACCTGGAAAAAAAATATATAGTCATTTGCATGTTTAATGACCTAAAAGCCTAACTCCGTACTGACAACGAATTGCAATTCTTCTCATTAAAGTACGCTTCCCGATGGCTAAAATATGAGCTTCCAATCCAAGCAAATTGTTCCATTAAGATTTCCAACCTTAAGCCAGGATGAGTCGGGCTTACCATGAAGCTTCGTTAAAGTGATGCCAGAGCGCAGTATTTTAACCTTCATTCGGGGATCAGTGACTGCTTTTTATCGGCTACCGGAGAGAGAGAGAGAGAGAGAGAGAGAGAGAGAGAGAGAGAGAGAGAGAGAGAGAGAGAGAGAGAGAGAGAGAGCTTGTGTCTACGAACGGGAGAAAATCTTATGGTGAGAGCGAGGGGAAAAATGAGTCACAAATGGAGATAAAGGTGATAAAGAAGGCCTGAGAGAGAGAGAGAGAGAGAGAGAGAGAGAGAGAGAGAGAGAGAGAGAGAGAGAGAGAGAGAGAGAGAGAGAGAGTTTGTGTCTACGAACGGGAGAAAATCTTATGGTGAGAGGAAGGAAAAAAGGAGTCTCTAATGGAGATAAAGAAAGCCTATGAGAGAGAGAGAGAGAGAGAGAGAGAGAGAGAGAGAGAGAGAGAGAGAGAGAAAGAGAGTTTGTCTATGAACGGGGGAAAATCTTATGGTGAGAGGGAGGAAAAAGGAGTCTCTAATGGAGATAAAGAAAGCCTATGAGAGAGAGAGAGAGAGAGAGAGAGAGAGAGAGAGAGAGAGAGAGAGAGAGAGAGAAAGAGTTTGTCTATGAACGGGGAAAATCTTATGGTGAGAGGAAGGAAAAAGGAGTCTCTAATGGAGATAAAGAAAGCCTATGAGAGAGAGAGAGAGAGAGAGAGAGAGAGAGAGAGAGAGAGAGAGAGAGAGAGAGAGAGAGTTTGTCTATGAACGGGGGAAAATCTTATGGTGAGAGGGAGGAAAAAAGGAGTCTCTAATGGAGATAAAGAAAGCCTATGAGAGAGAGAGAGAGAGAGAGAGAGAGAGAGAGAGAGAGAGAGAGAGAGAGAGAGAGAGAGAGAGAGAGAAAGAGAGAGTTTGTCTATGAACGGGGGAAAATCTTATGGTGAGAGGAAGGAAAAAAAGGAGTCTCTAATGGAGATAAAGAAAGCCTATGAGAGAGAGAGAGAGAGAGAGAGAGAGAGAGAGAGAGAGAGAGAGAGTTTGTCTATGAACGGGGGAAAATCTTATGGTGAGAGGGAGGAAAAAAGGAGTCTCTAGCGGAGATAAAGAACGCCAGAGAGAGAGAGAGAGAGAGAGAGAGAGAGAGAGAGAGAGAGAGAGAGAGAGAGAGAGAGATTTGTGTCTATGAACGGGAGAAAATCTTATGGTAAGAGAGAGGAAAAAAAGTCTCTAACGGAGATAAAGAGGGCCTGTGTGAGAGAAAGTGAGTTTGTTTCTATGAACGGGAAAATCTTATAGTGAGAGCGAGGAAAAAAAAGGAGTCTCTAATGGATAAAGACGGCCTGTGTATGTCAGAGAGAGAGAGAGAGAGAGAGAGAGAGAGAGAGAGAGAGAGAGAGAGAGAGAGAGTTTGTGTCTATGAACGGGAGAAAATCTTATGGTGAGAGGGAGGAAAGAAAAGGAGTCTCTAGTGGAGATAAAGAAGGCCTGATTGAGAGAGAGAGAGAGAGAGAGAGAGAGAGAGAGAGAGAGAGAGTACTCCCTGTCTTTTACATTTCCTCATCTCCAATTTCCATTTGACCACTATTTTTATTTTACCTCTCACTCTCCCGCTGCAAAACTCCTTTGTTGGGGGACGCAAATGAACGTCATAATCCAAAGTAATTATTGACATCTAGACATTAATTGGTAATGCACTGCTTCCTAGAGCAAGAAAAACGAGTGAAATGTGCTAATTTGTGCTGATATATTATGTACTCTATTTTGCCTACAATTTACTATTGTTATTCAGCCTGAACAGGCCGGATGTATTTTTTTCAAATTTGCAACAAAAACTCAAGGTATAGTTATACTGTATTTTTATGTTCTGAAATATGTCTTATCTGCTTTTAAATTCTTGTATTACTTTTTCGTCTCTACTGTCATGTCTGCGTAACATTTTCATCCTGATCAGTGAGAAGACAGCATATTAAATTTTCATCTCTCTCTCTCTCTCTCTCTCTCTCTCTCTCTCTCTCTCTCTCTCTCTCTCTCTCTCTCTCTCTCTCTCTCTCTCTGCTGCATATTGAATATCTTCAGCAATAGGGTTTTCAATAATATGAAGCTTATTCGGGAAATGTTCGATTCATCTCTGGAGTGAGAAAATCTTTCCTCAGGCTCTGGGTTACAGGGAGGAAGTAGGCAAAGTTATCATGGCTTTCCAACTGCTTATATTTAACAAATGCATGAAAACCTAAGGGCCAAGTCTTTTAGAAATAACTCTGCTAAGGTGAAATAATACCCAGCAAATATATACAGTAACGTCAGTGTGTGCGTTTGTGTGTGTATATATATATACAGTATGTATATCTATATTATATATATATATATATATATATATATATATATATATATATATATATATATATACACTACACACACACATATATATTATATGTAAATATATAAATATATATAAATATATATGTATGAATGTATGTATATAATTATATATGTGTGTGTATGTGTTTGTGTGTGTAACCATGCGTATATGTACGTCTGAGTATGTAAGTATATATATACGTACATACAGATCTGTGAGCGGATGTGTGTATCTAGTATGACCAAGTGTAGAGAATGTGTGCACGTTTTTATATCCTACCAATTACCAAACACAAAAAACTTAAATTTCATATATAAAATGTAAAGTAAAGCCTTGGCTAATGCAAAAACTAAAGAGTTCACGAGAGAAAGCAGGCATGCCACCCAAAGAGATACCTAGACGTTTTCCTTGAAAGGAAGCACTAGTTTGGAAGTCAGTTAATAAAAAAAAATGGCATGGGAAAGGAGAATTCAAATCGCACGGTACCGAAATTCAATGGGCAGATCCAGTCTACTGAAGTTTCATATAAGCGAAAGATCAGTCGTAAAATTTACATTTTTCTGATGGCAGTCGCATCAGGAATGCCGGCAATTCTATCGACATCATGCATGAATTCCTACGTCAATATGCTCAACATACAAGTACATTTCAAAGGACCAGCCATCCAGTAGAAATTTTCATCTAAGCATTTAAATAACTAGTTTAGACATAAAATGGGCATTTTTAGTTTAATTTGAAACTTTACCCGTGTAAATAAAGTAGAGATGCTCCAAATGATAACCTCCCAGTTAAACTGTATACAAGTACTATTTTTTTTTATTCCCATTCACTGGGCTTTCACCTTTGGGATGCAATCATCCAACGTTGGCCTCGTAACTTAGTTGGGACAGTGCTCAGCTCATCTTTTCTAATTAAGTGTATTACTCCCAGCATATCGCCTACCAGTCCACCCAGCAGTAAATGGGTACAAGAGCCGGTTAAGGGTGTAGAGCTGGTTAAGGGTGTAGAATGGAGGCCAGGGGGCTAGGAAATGAATCCCTTAAGACTTGCTGAGAAACTGGAAGGCTGCACCTTTTGACACCACTTATTTCAAATGGGAATATAACTTACGATGATGTTTCTTTTTTTTTTTACGTTAGGCCATTTCCCCTAACAGGGGGAAACTCCAGAGAAAAATCAACAATGGCCACTGCAACATTTAGCCTGCATAACTGTGGCTAAACCCCCTGTCAAAAAATTTTACAATTCGCCACTTCATACACCCACAAGGAAGACTTATCAGCAGTGTGTTGAATCCCCAACGCATAGGCCTACTCCGCTACTTCGCACGCACTCGTGCAAATTCGATTTTAAGACTTTCTTCTCCAAATTTCTCTCAGGCCATCTATCCAACCCTCCTCAAATAAGTAGCTGAAGTGGTAAAAAGGTTAGTGGGGCTGAAAAAGTGAATCAGAGTATGTTGAAAAGATTTGGTCATTTGGAAAGCATGGGCAGGAATATATTGATGAAAAGTGTGCGATCCTGGAGTGTTTGGGAGGATGACTAGAGAGGAGGCCCTAAAAAGGGTTGGACAGATGACATGAAACAGGTACAGTTTTGGAGGTGAAGGGTCTTTATATCCAAACAGCGTGAAAGTGCGTTCAAGATACTGGTGAATACTGCAGTGTGCACTGGATGGTTTAATATTTAACACGCTGCTTAAGAGCGTTGTGTGTAGCTGATATTGTGGACATATTACTGCAAAGGGGACTCATCCACGATTCACTATTTAAAATCATGACTGTGACAGTGGTCGTTGGGTTCTTTTTCGTTGAAGTCACCCCAAATGAAAGAAACAGGCTAATATATATATATATATATATATATATATATATATATATATATATATATATATATATATATATATATATATATATATATATACTGTATATATAATATATATTTGTGTGTGTGAGTGTGTGAGTGTGTGTGTGTGTGTGTGTGTGTGCGTGTGTGTGTGTGTCCGTGCGTATTTGTAAGTTTGTGCATGAGCATGCAAGCGCGGTATCTAGTCTCATTCTAATGAGTTTCAAGGTTTCTGAGGAAAATTCAACATTCTTCTCCACGTACAACCTATTTACTGAAATAACTATTCAACACCATTAACTTGCAGGTGAGGAGTAAAAAATATTCAGTCTATAAGTCTTTTAACAGGTGTGATCACAATTGGACCGAAGAAATCAGACATCTGGTATGTTTATCTACAAACCAAACTACCGATCGAATACGTAAATTCCTTAAAACTAAAAGACTATCACAACCAAAAATATTCAATTCTCGACAGCACTGGTTGTTTCCACAACACGAACACTTTCCAGATACAAGTGAGAAGTCAGCAAATATCCATCCAGTAAGCAAACAATACTGAAGGTCACCATCGACAGTTTTATTTTTCATTTTTACCGTGTCTAGTGGAAGAGCAGCCCTATGTGGCCGACATCACCTGATCACCTGCTCTGCACGCTTTTAAGGAAATGGTTCAAGCGGCATTCGTGATCATTAGCACGTAAAATTACCCACTTTGTCTTCTTACAAACGAACACTAGCAAAGGCCTATAACGGTTGTTCAAATAGAGAATTTGCTCTGCTGCAAGTACTCCGTTTTGTAAAAGAAATTCCAATAACTGTAGGAAATGCTTTCAAATGTCAAGTGTCACTGACTTAAGAATACGATTACAACGCATCAATGCGTAGTTTCAAAGACACCTTTTAATCACATGATCGAGATGCTAATAAGCCTAGCTATTATCAATGTTTTAACCTTATCAATACAAACTTATACGTAATACACAGCGTATTTTCGTGTGAAGTGAAATTCAGAACGGAAAAAAATTACAAACTTAAAAACGACGTATTAGGCACAATTGACCAATGGAAGATTATTCATAAAGCCCCGTACACTAACACGCTATGAAATCACCCACAAGAACCGCAACAGTACGATGACTTGTTGGACAGGGGAGATGGCGCAACGAAGTGAAATAAAAGCAAGACTCCGTTTCATTTACTTTTCATTCGCTGAGGAGAAAGAAGGAAAAGAAAACGCCAAATGGAAGGCATAAAGAGAGTCTCCCTCATCTGCAGATGTCATCTACCAACAATACAGAAGCCCTGATTGGCCGAACCTCGAGAGCCCGTGAATCCTTTCAGTGTTGTGGACTCATGGCTGCCGGAGGGCATCACCCACATGCGATATGTTGGCAGCTCGAGTTATTACTTCCCTCCACCCGGAAGCTATTGACGACGGGATGTAATCTAGCCACATCCCACTACAACGTCGACTTCAGGCGGCCCGTACAAAATGAGCTTTGGCCAGCAAAGCTCTTGAGGTCTTTGGCAGAAAAGAAAAAAAAGGGCGTGTGGGCGCTTTTGAGCGGTTTCCTTTGTACGATTTCCTTAAAATTTAACATCTCTACTGCCGATGCTGCCATTGATGTTACTATTACTACTACTTGACCCTCAAAGTTCATTCTTCTACTTGTCTCGGGTAAGGACTGGGTCCTCTTTCACTAATTTACAATTTCTAAACCTTTTAGGCAAAAATATTTTGAATCGTGAGCGACTCTCGGCAATGGGATCTGGATGTGAGGAATTTTATTAATTCTATACACTTCTGCCAAGGAGCATCTTACTTCATGTTCCACTGCAGTTCTTGCTCGATAAATCACTCACCTGTCCGATCAACTCACTATTAAGTAGCAGAAAACTTAGGACAGGGTTGCAAAACTGACTTAGATAACGGCACCAAAGTTTGCTCACTTCCAGACTCCTAAATACCGCCAAACTTCGTCACAAACTTCTCTGTCAACACGTTATCATAATTACAACCCAAAGTCTTTAAGCAAAATGTCAAGGGCAAAAATGAGCAGTGTTTAATACATGGCGGAAAACGACTTCCAAGAATTTCACCTTTTTTTTAAGATTAAAGAAAGATCTTCGAATATGTCCAGGAGATACCAAAATGTCCCCTAGAGATTAAGTTGATGAATAAACACATTTTCACAATTTCAGTACTACTCTGCAATAGTATGGTCAACTAAAATATGGCAACACTTACTATCATGTAAGATGGAAGGAGGAAATGCAAAGTACTGCTTTAGAATACAAATAGCAACTGGGCGAATGTTAAAACATGTTTACTAGTGTCAAATCTCAATTCGTCAAAATTTATTTTTAAAATAAACATCAGCCACATACGCAAATGATACGGCAACTTGCAAACAGAGCGATTTCATATAAAGACAAGTACATCTTGTGTGTCTCACTCAGCTGCGAAAGAGTGAAAAAATAAATTCTGTTTTCTTGTTAGACGACAGTACAAAAGTAAATCCATCAGTAAATCCAAACTATGGAATATATATAAATGCATATACATATATATATATATATATATATATATATATATATATATATATATATATATATATATATATATATATATATATATATATATATATACATATATACATACATAAATATATATACATATATATATAAATATATATATACATATATATATACCTATATATATAAATATACATATATAATATATATATATATATATATATATATATATGTGTGTGTGTGTGTGTGTATGTATATATTCAGTATATATAATATATATACATATATATACACATTTAGATTATTTACATTACTGCATTAAGCACGTATGTGCAATAAATGTGCCCATAAGTAATGGAAATGATGTCGTCATATATATATATATATATATATATATATATATATATATATATATATATATATATATATATACATAAATATATATAAATATATATATACATATATACCTATATATATATATAAAAAAAAATATATATATATATATAAAAAAATATATATATATATATAATATGTATATATACAGTATATATAATATATATACATATATATCCACTGCTTAGATTATTTACATTACTGCATTAAGCACGTATGTGCAATAAATGTGCCCATAAATAATGGAAATGATGTCATATATATATATATATATATATATATATATATATATATATATATATATATATATATATATATATATATATATATATATATATATATATATATATATATATATATATATATAATATATATATATATATATACTGTATATATACATATATCAGGTAAGGGTGACAGGTGACCCATACCTGACGACTTTTAGAAAACTGACGACTACTTGGGCACCTTTCTTAGATATATTGAAAAATCTGGCTGAAAATGAAAACTTGGTAATCACTAAACCTGATAAGAGTAAAGGTACTGTCATTCTAAATAAAGAAGATGATATAAACAAAATGGAGTCGATTCTCAAGGACAAAAGAAAGTTTCAGAAAATTGGTAAACCAGAATTTAAACATATCTTTAAAGTGGAAGATAAAACAAATAGGTTTTTAAAGGAACAAAACACCAAGAATATTGTTAATAAAGAAACTTACGAGGACTTATTCTGCTCAGGTACGTCTTTCAGAGTGTTATATGGTTTGCCTAAGATACATAAAGAGGGAATACCAGAGAGACCAATATTGTCGTCTATTCATGCTCCAAACTACAGACTAGCAAAATATCTAGTACCTATGTTAGAACAGTTTACTTCCAATGAATATACACCAAAAAAATTCGGAAGAATTTAAATCATATATCTTATGCCAAGATTCAGATTTATATATGACCAGTTATGATGTTGAATCTCTGTTTTGGGCCAAACAAGACGTTTTCATGAACTGATCATTTTAGAATCGTTATTCATTAGGCAGTTAGTGCCCAAGATGAACTCACACATCCTCGGTACAGCTGTATCTGGCTTGAGCCGGTTTCTTCATTACTTCTCTCTCCTTTTCTGGTCATTCAGTCTTCAACTTTTGGTCTAACGGGTGCTTTTTTTTTTTTTTTGCTTTTTAACGTACTTGTATATAATATGTTGAGACTCTAAAAAGAAAAAATTGTTTATTCCATATTTTTTTTAAATTGTACGTTTTTTCTCTCTCTTTTAGCCCTGAGAATGTAACAATGTCATTACGATACGTGTCGGCATAATAAATGTTTGACCTATTAATGAACGACCTTCACTTCGTCACCCTTACCTAATGTGTTCTGTGGTCTGGCTGTACCTATATATATATATATATATATATATATATATATATATATATATATATATATATATATATATATATATATATATATATATATATATATGTATATATATAATTTCTGACTCACGTCAGGATCAAACCCAGGTCTCTCAGGTGGAAAGCAGAGGCGTTAACCACTGGGCCATACAAGTCTAAAAAGTTGGAACCTGAGCAACTGCACCCAAGGAATTACCTGGGCAAGCTAACTGCTTGCATACCAGCGAGTTTTCCCAACTTCCCCGACTCAGCAATGACCCAATAGACAACATTTCATTCGAATTATCCCTTCTGAGTGAATAAGATAGAAATCATCAACACACAATCACGTGTGGAACAGAAATAAATTTCTGACTCACGTCGGGATCGAACCCAGGTCTCTCAGGTGGAACGCAAGGGCGTTAACCACTGGAGCCATACAAGTCTAAAAGAAGTTGGAACCTGAGAGCAACTGCACCCAGGAATTACCTGGGCAAGCTAACTGCTTGCATACCAGCCAGTTTTCCCCAACTTCCCGACTCAGCAATGACCCAATAGACAACATTTCATTCGAATTATCCCTTCTGAGTGAATAAGATAGAAATCATCAACACACAATCACGTGTGGAACAGAAATAAATTTCTGACTCACGTCGGGGATCGAACCCAGGTCTCTCAGGTGGAAAGCAAGGGCGTTAACCACTGGGCCATACAAGTCTAAAAGAAGTTGGAACCTGAGAGCAACTGCACCCAAGGAATTACCTGGGCAAGCTAACTGCTTGCATACCAGCGAGTTTTCCCCAACTTCCCGACTCAGCAATGACCCAATAGACAACATTTCATTCGAATTATCCCTTCTGAGTGAATAAGATAGAAATCATCAACACACAATCACGTGTGGAACAGAAATAAATTTCTGACTCACGTCGGGGATCGAACCCAGGTCTCTCAGGTGGAAAGCAAGGGCGTTAACCACTGGGCCATACAAGTCTAAAGAAGTTGGAACCTGAGAGCAACTGCACCCAAGGAATTACCTGGGCAAGCTAACTGCTTGCATACCAGCGAGTTTTCCCCAACTTCCCGACTCAGCAATGACCCAATAGACAACATTTCATTCGAATTATCCCTTCTGAGTGAATAAGATAGAAATCATCAACACACAATCACGTGTGGAACAGAAATAAATTTCTGACTCACGTCGGGATCGAACCCAGGTCTCTCAGGTGGAAAGCAAGGGCGTTAACCACTGGGCCATACAAGTCTAAAAGAAGTTGGAACCTGAGAGCAACTGCACCCAAGGAATTACCTGGGCAAGCTAACTGCTTGCATACCAGCGAGTTTTCCCCAACTTCCCGACTCAGCAATGACCCAATAGACAACATTTCATTCGAATTATCCTTCTGAGTGAATAAGATAGAAATCATCAACACACAATCACGTGTGGAACAGAAATAAATTTCTGACTCACGTCGGGATCGAACCCAGGTCTCTCAGGTGGAAAGCAAGGGCGTTAACCTTGGGTGCAGTTGCTCTCAGGTTCCAACTTCTTTTAGACTTGTATGGCCCAGTGGTTAACGCCCTTGCTTTCCACCTGAGAGACCTGGGTTCAATCCCGACGTGAGTCAGAAATTTATTTCTGTTCCACACGTGATTGTGTGTTGATGATTTCTATCTTATTCACTCAGAAGGGATAATTCGAATGAAATGTTGTCTATTGGGTCATTGCTGAGTCGGGAAGTTGGGAAAACTCGCTGGTATGCAAGCAGTTAGCTTGCCCAGGTAATTCCTTGGGTGCAGTTGCTCTCAGGTTCCAACTTCTTTTAGACTTGTATGGCCCAGTGGTTAACGCCTTGCTTTCCACCTGAGAGACCTGGGTTCAATCCCGACGTGAGTCAGAAATTTATTTCTGTTCCACACGTGATTGTGTGTTGATGATTTCTATCTTATTCACTCAGAAGGGATAATTCAATGAAATGTTGTCTATTGGGTCATTGCTGAGTCGGGAAGTTGGGGAAACTCGCTGGTATGCAAGCAGTTAGCTTGCCCAGGTAATTCCTTGGGTGCAGTTGCTCTCAGGTTCCAACTTCTTTTAGACTTGTATGGCCCAGTGGTTAACGCCCTTGCTTTCCACCTGAGAGACCTGGGTTCGATCCCGACGTGAGTCAGAAATTTTATTTCTGTTCCACGTGATTGTGTGTTGATGATTTCTATCTTATTCACTCAGAAGGATAATTCAATGAAATGTTGTCTATTGGTCATTGCTGAGTCGGGAAGTTGGGGAAAACTCGCTGGTATGCAAGCAGTTAGCTTGCCCAGGTAATTCCTTGGGTGCAGTTGCTCTCAGGTTCCAACTTCTTTTAGACTTGTATGGCCCAGTGGTTAACGCCCTTGCTTTCCACCTGAGAGACCTGGGTTCGATCCCGACGTGAGTCAGAAATTTATTTCTGTTCCACACGTGATTGTGTGTTGATGATTTCTATCTTATTCACTCAGAAGGGATAATTCGAATGAAATGTTGTCTATTGGGTCATTGCTGAGTCGGGAAGTTGGGGAAAACTCGCTGGTATGCAAGCAGTTAGCTTGCCCAAGTAATTCCTTGGGTGCAGTTGCTCTCAGGTTCCAACTTCTTTTAGACTTGTATGGCCCAGTGGTTAACGCCCTTGCTTTCCACCTGAGAGACCTGGGTTCGATCCCGACGTGAGTCAGAAATTTATTTCTGTTCCACACGTGATTGTGTGTTGATGATTTCTATCTTATTCACTCCAGAAGGATAATTCGAGATGAAATGTTGTCTATTGGGTCATTGCTGAGTCGGGAAGTTGGGAAAACTCATGGTATGCAAGCAGTTAGCTTGCCCAGGTAATTCCTGGGTGCAGTTGCTCTCAGGTTCCAACTTCTTTAGACTTGTATGGCCCAGTGG
>NC_089745.1:60091493-60101493 GCF_040412425.1 Macrobrachium rosenbergii | reverse complement strand
TTGCGCCCAAAAGGGATGGATGGATAGATCCGCCGTGCCTGAGTGATGCCGCACTTGGCTCACGTTTTCATATGACCAATTGACCATGGGTCGCTACCGACCTTCCGCCCACCAACCCGTCCAGCTGTAAATGAGCACCAGCGTCTGCTAAGGTCATGAAAAGGGGCATGGAGCCAGTAAAGCTCATCTTGGAAGATTTGCTGAAAACTAGGAAGGGAAAATAAAATGCTTATTTATATATCTGTACGAAAAAAGTATTTGGATTTACATTTCACAGCTAAATTCTTTAGCTAAGCGTAAATTTCGGTAAGTAAATTTAGTTCAAAAATGTATTTGTTCAGAAACGTTTTGAAACATGTACATGGTAAATGATTAACAAACTTTTATGGAATACTAACCATGGTCTTTCAAACTGGAGGATGAAAGAAATGAGAATCGCCCAGAACCCTCATTTGCTATTTACTTTCATCAAAATGTGAACACAAAATCAGTTTTAAAAAATGAAAACTGTGAATGGACATTGTATGTTTACTGAACTAAAAAAAAATGCAAACGAAAACAATTCCGTATCAAGAACTTTACGATGAATGAAAAAGAGCTTTTACTTAGCATGAAAATACTGTAGGTCCGAAAATCCTATAAAATCGAGAAACCTTATCAAACGAATTATTTTGGCTGGACTGGTGGAAATAAATGGCTGCTTAATCCAATAAAAACAGTTTTGTCAGAAAGGAAACTATATCATTTTCCAAATAAAACTTCAACACGGTTTTACCAGTATATTCAATGTATAATTTCGACCATTTTTATAATAGAAATGACGATATTCCATTACCAGAGACATGAATTAACAACAAAACCCATTAAAAATTTTAGCACTGGATCACAAATATCCAAAGCTTTGCCGTTTGAGTGTATGAATATGAATGGAGTTTATTTTCTTTACGTCATCAGCTGAACGATTTGTAAAAAAACTAATAAAAAAATTCCCGACTGGATGTGGACCAACATGAAAATTCCGTATATTCATTTAATGGTTCCCTCTCTCCTTTTCTTTTTTCCAAGAAATTTCTTACGAATCAGAATCAGGTCCGGGTTGTATCTCTGGGGTTGAAAGCCCACGCGTAAACAAGATAATCGATACTATTTTAGTGAGAAAAAATACTCATTTTTTTCTTTTACAACGGTATGGCCTTATTCTTTACAATTATCATACATTTTCTCTTTATGATGATTTAAAACGAAAGAAGAGCATTTACGCATATTATTTCACATACACGGAAACTTGTTTCAGTAATCATAATCATCTATTAACGTCATACTTCAAATACAATTTCATACTTTCGAACAAATTACAAGCACAATTGCACTAAAATCTCATACCATAATCTATTTCACCTAGCTGCATAGCAGTAGAGAAAAGATCATTTTATTTGGACAAGAACATCACATTAATATAAAACAGAAATAACAATACACAGTGTGTATCCAAACAATTGTCTCTCGAGCTCTGACTTCCGAGTGTCCACTTGATATCCCTAAGTCCGGGCCAGCCTCTCACAAGTGGTCTGTCTGCCAGTATACAGAATTAAGGACCTTGGGCCGAGCTTCGGGACACTACGTAACATCCCTAGATTCGGGATTTGCGTCCTCGGCCCTCTCTTATATCACCATTATTATTCACGGTTAACTTACACCATTTTCTACATGATAACAAACATGGGTCCTCCAGAACGGAAACCTTTGAGGAATCTTAAACGAAAAGAAAACGCGTGTACAATAGAAATAAAGTTTTTGCTGTGCATGAGTGTATATTCGTAGGCCCATACTTAACACTCAGGCCCCTATATGTAGAATTAATAATGACAGCTACGACATACAGGAACCACCAAATTAGCAGACTCCCTTGTTCGTCAGTTGCAGAGGGGACATCCGCTTTTAGCGAAATTAACTCTCTGGTGATATAATAGCCAATGGGCTAACCCCCCTTTCCATTAAGCAGCGGGCCCGATGTAATTTTTGATTTTCCGTGGTTACAGATTTCAGAGGACTTATGAAGAATACTTTTATTAAAAGAGCGTCAAATCTGGTCATCAAATGTTTTTGAATCTACTACATGAGCAAATATCAGACGGAAGCTAAAAAAAAAAAAAGTGATGTAAACATCAATCCTTTATGCATAAAAATAACACAAAATTTCATATCACTTTAAGAGTCGCATAAAAACCAAGAATGTATTTCACATTTATGTTCGTAAAAAATAAGCCACTCTTTTACGAACAACAGCAAAGTCCTTTACGATTTCATAAATCAGAAAATGAAGGTTGAAAATGAAATTATTTCATGGAGTTAATCAACACATGCGCAAAAAAAATCACACAAACACGCAAACTCGTACCAGTACGATGCTGTAAATATCCACCTATCATACCATGCACCAGAACGATTATAGTTGCATCCGACTTTAATTTCTTTAGTTAAAAAATATGAAATTAGTTTCCTTTAATTCTGAAAATTATTTTCTGTTCGTAATCACGTCTAGACCAGAACAAACCGAAAAGTAAGTATTAAGTTCAATGTTACTATTTATGCATTATCAGCCACATGAGAGCAAATGTCTCTCTTAATGTTCTCGTTCCAAATGTGCAGGCGTTGCATTAAAGACTAATCTTACCACTCATTAAATGAAACGCCCAGAATTATAGCTGCAATTCTCAAGCTACGATAACGAAAGCAAACTAATACCTGTCTGGGTTCCTTTTCGATCTATCGCTAGATTCGCCAACGGCGATGTAAGACCTTCTCGCAATGAATCTCTAACTCTTTTGATGTTTTCTCTTATCATTATAATTCCAGAGAATGGAAATATATAGCAAAATGATTCGAGGATTACAGCATGCCTCGGAAGGATGTATATTTCCACTAATCGCAATAAGAATCCGGCATTATTACTCGGATGGACGTTTTATCGTGATTAGCCTCCGAAAATGTTCTAATCTTTCGCCATCAAAGGTTTAGGTGGAGCGATACACTCCTTTGATAAAAGGGGCTGGAAGATGAGCGCTTCCTCCTTTGTCCTTTATGAGGCGTTTTCGTTCCTGGATTAATAATAATAATAATAATAATAATAATAATAATAATAATAATAATAATAATAAATGTTTCATTGAAAATTATAACTGCACCAGCTGTAAGGTAAAGCTCAAGAGATAATTGTCCTATATGCATCTGTATGCGTAATCGTATATTTTATTTTAGTAAAATGAAAACGTTCCTGAATATATCTATAGTCCCCCTTTCATGAAATGAACATAGGATCATCATTACCTGAGATTTCCCCCCGCAGAAAGTGAAATTACTACAGAAATGGAGAAGCTTTATTATATATTAATAATGCAGCCATAATTTCAGATAAAAACATGTTTACGAGAGTATCTCCTTCCTAAATAATAATAATAATAATAATAATAATAATAATAATAATAATAATAATAATAATAATAATAATAATAATAATAATGAGGAGGAGGAGGCAACAGAATTAACCATCTGATGTTCATGGACTACATCAAGCTGCACGGTAAGAGCATCAAGGAAATAGATCCCTAATCCGGACTGCAAGGATTGTATCTGGGGACATCAGGATGGAGTTTGGAATAGAAAAATGCGCCTTGGTCAACATACAAAAATGCAACATGATAAGGACAGAAGGGATACAGCTACCAGACGGGAATACCATCAAACACATAGATGAGACAGGATACAAATACCTGGGAATAATAGAAGGAGAGGATATAAAACACCAAGAGATGAAAGACAAGATCGGGAAAGACTATATGCAGAGACTTAAGGCGATACTCAAGTCAAAACTCAACGCCGGAAACATGACGAAAGCCATAAACACATGGGCAGTACCAGTAATCAGATACAGCGCAGGAGTAGTGGAATGAACTAAGGCCGAGCTCAGCAGTATAGACCAGAAAACAAAGCGCTACACCCAAGAGCAAATACAGACAGACTATACCTAATACGAAAGGAGGGAGGGAAAGGTCTACTAAGTATAGAGAACTGCGTCAACATCGAGAGCAGAGCACTGGGGCAATATCTGAAAACCAGTGAAGACGAGTGGCTAAGGAGCGCATGGGAAGAAGGACTGATAAAAGTAGACGAAACCCAGAAATATACAGAGAGAGGAGAATGAAGAACAGAACAGAGGAATGGCACAGCAAACCAATGGACGGACAGCACATGAGACAGACTAAAGAACTGGCCAGCAATAAAACATGGCAATGGCTACAGAGGGGACAACTCAAGAAAGAAACACAAGGATGGTAACAGCGGCACAAGATCAGGCCCCAATAACAAGATATATTCAAAGAACAATAGATGGAAATAACATCTCACCCATATGCAGGAAGTGCAGTATGAAAGACAAGACCATAAACCACATAGCAAGCGAATGTCCTGAGCTTGCACAGAACCAGTACAAAAAGAGGCACGATTTAGTAGCAAAGCCTCTCCACTGGAGCTTGTGTATGAAACATCAGCTAGCTTTCAGTAGTAAGTGGTACGAACATCAGCCTGAGGGAGTGATAGAAAACGATCAGGCAAAGATCCTCTGGAACTATGGTATCAGAACAGATAGGGTGATACGTGCCAATAGACCAGACTTGACTCTGATTGACAAAATCACGAAGAAAGTATCACTCGTTGACGTCGCAATACCATGGGACACCAGAGTAGATGAGAAAAAAAGAAAAAAATGAAAAGTATCAAGACCTGAAAATAGAAATAAGGATATGGGACGCGCCAGTGGAAATTGTAACCATAATCATAGGAACACTTGGCACGGTCCCAAGATCCCTGAAAAGGAACCGGGAAAAACTAGAAGCCGAAGTAGCTCCAGGACTCATGCAGAAGAGCGTGTTATTAGAAACAACGCACATAGTGAGAAAAGTGATCGACTCCTAAGGAGGCAGGATGCAACCCGGAACCCCACACTACAAAAAAGCACTGTGATAGACAAAATAATAATAATAATAATAATAATAATAATAATAATAATAATAATGTACAAAAAAGGGCACCTTCCACAAGATGGCCATACCCAAGAGGGTGGTCAAATCTACGTTGAATTTCTTGATAAAATATTTATTGAAATGAAAATGCAGCATTACTGAGGCAAGACTAAGAAATGGGTGTTGAAACTAAAGGAGATATTCCGTTAGCCTATCGAGGCCGCTCACAAAAAAATGAACAGGTCTGGATTAAACCTGTGCGCTGGTGTTGGCCCCAAGCAATTATTTACCGTTATTAATGCTTCTTATATTCATCAACGATAAAAACTGACTGCACCTGAACTAACAGTAATTAAGAATGAGTATTCATAATCGAGTGTAAATATACCATGAAAAATATTACTAGAACATAACATTGTCTCATAAAATATTAGTGGTTAAACGATACCGAGCTCCTCTCAGGAAAAGGACAAAGAAATGCAGAAATAAAAAGTGGTGATGTAAAAAGCGAACTCGATTATGTAAAATAAGCAAGGCCAATAGGGCTTGGCATGTTCTCAGGAAGGAAGAAGACCCCATAAAATTTCCCCCATGGAAAATCCAGGGAAGGAATGAGATTTGTAAAAGCAACAAGTCAGGTGAAAGGGAGGAACGGGATCTTTGACTTAGATAGGAAACTGGAAAAAATAGCAGTTATTTTAAACGACTCTTCGGAACAAGTGTCAATATCTACTGTGGAAATTATTTGTTACTGTGGAGTCACGAAATTCTGAGATAAGTGTCAAATTATTCAAAACAAAAAAAGTCGCTATTCACTCATGTGACTAAATACTTCATTGGCTACACTTTCGGTATTTTGTTGGGTATGAAAATCTTACACAAAAAGCAGACTAGCTCATTTCAGTACCCCTAGTCGAGGTAGAAATGCCAACTACAAAAACAGAACTTATTAACCAGGTGACTGCCACTTACATATGCTGTCCACGGGACAAAACACAGTTGAACCAATTGCATTTTGGCAACCTTTATTCAGGCACAAGAGTACTCACTCTTAAGCCATTCTTTGGCTTGTGAGGACTTTGCTTAGCGACTTTCCGAACTAATGGCGGAATTAGGTATTGGCAAACTATGTTCTAAGCTATTTTTTGTACGCCAGGTTATGTAAACATTCAATCAACCTTGGTAATCACTACAAGTGACTTGCCTGCCAAGTATTCTTCCACTAGTTACGGAGACGAACTAAGTCATTTCATCTGACATGAGACGTGAGTACTCAAACGAAATGTGGCTTCTAAGGGAATAGAATAGAAGAGAATTTAGAATTTAGGCCAAAGATCAAGCACTGGGACCTATGAGGTCATTCAGCGCTGAAACGGAAATTGACAGTAAAAAGGTTTGAAAGGTGTAACAGAAGGAAAACCTCGCAGTTGCACTTTAAATCTATTATTAGAGGGTGGAAAGTGAAGGCAGAAGAAAGACTATAAATGGAGGTACAGTAAAAGGAATGAAAGGGGTTGCAGCTAGGGGCCGAAAGGACGCTGCAAAGAACCTTAAGCAATGCCTACAATGTACCGCATGACGACATTACCCGCCTACGGGGGTGGCTTGTGGCTTCTACATTTAATCAAATTGGTTTGACAAAGAGAAAAAATCTGCATCATGGATTTCACTCGTAAAGCAACTGAGATTCTGCATATGCAATAGGTGCGTATGTCAGCTTAAGTTTCAGTTGTTCATTTTGAAAAAACAGTTGGGCAAATGAGTTGACGCATTACTAAATTATCACTAGTATCATTGTTATTGCTGTAATTATACACCTTTTCCTTCCGATGATAAAGCCTTTCTCACTTCAGTGTTTTACTGATATATTCACTTGCATTACATTGTTCAAAATTATAAGGGATTTTGGTGTTCTAAATTATTAGATTTATGAAATATCGTGTACACGATAAAAAAAATTGAAAACAATTAAATCAAGAATTTCTTAAATATGCAGATTATAAAATGACTTGCAATCTTACGTTATTCAGATTTTCTAGATTACAGAGTTATAAACAGAATATATTATAATTTTTGTATTCTAACCCACTATTACAAAAAGTTATTTAAGGATAAAATGCGTTTTTAATAGAAGAGGAAATGAAACAAGAAAGAATGTTTAATTAAGGAAAGAAGCAAAACATAGGACAGTAACAAAAGTAAGAAAATAAAAACAAAGAAAACTATTAAGAATTCAAGTACAAAAATGCCGACAGATCAGAAGTGCGAAGTGATAAACGCTCCTTCTGTCATCCGAAAATTATGATCAACGATTCAGGACCGCGGAACGCTGGAGGTGGCCGACTCATAAGTATGATGTTGATGTTAGGCCGCTACTGACGTTATAAAACGAGTTACTGATAGAACTGAAATGGTATTCTAAAAGCTGCGAATACAAGACTTCATGAGAAAAGAATTTCATGTGCTGAACGTGTAAGAAAGAGCAGCAACTTATGTATGAACAGTGCCCAAGCACCCCTCTCCACCCACGTTAGACCTGGAAGAGCAATGCAATGGTCACTAATGACTCAACAAGGAGACCTATACCATCCCATATCCTCCAACCACAGCTCACAGGAAAAGTAAGGTCATGTTTAAGGGAAAATCTATTCAGGGCTGAGGGTGAACTGAACCCAGGACTAACGCAATGGAGTCGCCAGGGTCTCTACTGAATCACCAAGTGCACTTGAAACCTAAGCATGAAAAAAGTGCATCAGGAGGGATTACTCGAATGCACTTTCTTCTGGCCTCCCAAGTGTATTAAGATGAAATGCTCCCGGAAAGTGACAATTGTCAGAGTGAAATAAAAACATTTCTGTAAATCATAAACACATTCTTAACCCTCTCCCTTAAGATTGCGTGTTTCCAGAAATCGGACAGTAACGTAAACCATTAAACTCTCTCTAGGAAACAACGTAGGAAAACCTGTTCAAATGATAGCCCCAGAGGCTTCTCGTTACTATTAGTTACCTTTTATATGTTTGTTCATCTGACGGTTTTGCAAGCCAAAAGTTCCGACGAACATCAGCTGTAGTACTTTACCGTCTACAAAAATATCATCCACGTTCAGACTTGAATTCAGCACAAGGAAAAGCTTCTATGTTGGATATTCAATTGCTGCTTTATGACATGGCAGTACGTAAGTTGTTCGTGTTAAATTTGTAACACTACGTAAACATCAGTGCAGATAAATTACGGTAAAATAAGGGGCTCCAGTTAAGACAAAGCATTAAATGTAATCCCAGCAAATGCTCTCGTTTCCGTGTGGAATAAACATGTAATAATTTAATGTTTACATACTATACAAATCAAAACGCTTTAATGGTATGTTTCCATATACAGGGAAATCCAGGGTTGCACTGCATGGTTTCCTAGATTTAATAGAAAACACGAATTTTTTGACGTTCTCGTTTGAAAAGTAAAGGGAGTATTCACATCACTGACAGCATTATTCAAAAAATGAACCAAACATCACTTACACTTCTGTAGCTTTATATATTCATTTTAATGAAATAAATACTTTTATTGCTGAAGTCCAGTGATCTTGCATCTGCAGTTTTCGTTAAAACCAATTCCTATTTGGCTAAAGATGGGTCTCCGTCGCAAGAGTGACGACTCTTTATTATTACATGAACTTGAGCATCTTTTAGTTGTTGTTATATGTAGATACTTTTATATTTTTCCATTTTCCCAGTTTCTTTGGTAAATCCCCGAAATTGAATCTAGGTGGCTTACTACAACTTCCCCTATCACACTTAACTTACAAAAGCCGCTGGATGAAGTCAATTTCACCAGAACGGAAGAACCGAGATTCATCCATGAATTCAAATCTTGTTGGATCTACTTCGAGATTCATTGACATGGAATAAGATGGGTGTACGGGTGTGGATTTGGACGGAGGTGTGGCCGCGGATGGGAGAAGGCGAGAGAAAAGCCATCCAACCACTTCTGCAGAAAATAACTTAATATAAATGCTAATTTCCTGAGAGGAGTCCCTTCTGTATTTCGTTATATACCCAATTATAAATTTTTCACCCATTCCTCTTGGCAGAACCTGATGATTCCTTGCAATCAACAAGCCTGATGGAAAACAACGTTTGCTTTGCTTCTTGCTGGGGTCTTAACGCCAGCGCTTTACAAATAAGAAGGGTAGTTACATTTTCCGAGTCTCAACTTCCTGTCCATTGTTGACAATGACTGGGAAATGTGAAATACAAAATTTCTGTCTTGGATAAAAGGGATAGAATCTCCTAATATCTGGATTTCGAGATTAGAAACATAGTCTTTTGACATAGTTAAATAACTGTAATATAAAGGGACTGATATAATCAAAAACTGAATTTCTTTCTGTGACCTCCCACCCTCAGTATCATGACTCTTTAGTCCTTTATGTAATATTCCAAAATCCTGACCGGTAGAACTGAATATATAAAGGATAATGACTCCGAGGTGAATGTTTCGCAAGGGAAAGATGATACTGTGAAGTAATAAATGAAATGAAGAGACCAGATATGTGACATAAATTCAGAAGACCAGGACCTAGATTCTACCGTACAGAATATTAAAGCGAGTTTTGTTGGAATATTTTTACCTTTCAAAACCAAAGGTAGGCAAGCTAAGGAAGCTGGAAGCAGCGTGTGTGTTCAATGACACCTCTGGCTTGAGGTTCACGATGAAAGAGGAAAGAATTGAAGGTGCAGTTCTCATCTTGCATGGTCTCCTTCAGGACGACGCACGAAGGTGCTCTACTCATGCTAAGAGGAAAGAGCCCTGGTGGCGCTCATCGGGAAAGCTCTTATTCGTTGCTTCACTTAGGGGAGGGGGTGGGGGGGGATAAAGTGGAATTAACCCGACGTACCACTACTTGAGCGTTTGATTTCTTCTCATGACGCAGTTATAAACAATGACATACGGCTTGGCGGAACCAAGAGAAGTAAGCTATG
>NC_089745.1:60078993-60086493 GCF_040412425.1 Macrobrachium rosenbergii | reverse complement strand
AAAGGCAGGGTGTTTAAGCAGTTTCAGAACTAGGTTTCAGAACTCTTGTCAGTTATCTCGCCGCGCTGCTAATGAAAACTTACACTGGCCATTACTTTAGCCAGTGGTGTCCAACCTGTTGCTCCCTTGCACCACTGAGCTCTTCCTATGATCAGTCTGTGTTCTTTTTCAGCGGCTAAAATCGTGCTCACAAGTACCAGTTCTTTGTAGGCCTAAGTTTGACAAAGATGATGCTCGGGATGCAAGACCTCATCGGTCATCGAACAGAACTGCTGGTTATAAATGGATAATCAGACACGGATGCTAATATTCAACTGTTGTTAGTTTTAGTCATCACGTTCTGTTTCTTTTTCGTTTAGGTCACAGCTGGGTAATGTAAGCAAATTGCAAATTGTCAAAGGCAAGGTAAATGTGGCATTGCAGGATTTCCCTGGGAAACCTTCGCTTACACTGGATTATCCGGGTTCT
This sequence comes from Macrobrachium rosenbergii, assembly GCF_040412425.1. Classification (NCBI taxonomy): domain Eukaryota; kingdom Metazoa; phylum Arthropoda; class Malacostraca; order Decapoda; family Palaemonidae; genus Macrobrachium; species Macrobrachium rosenbergii. Next base: position 60,086,025 of record NC_089745.1, on the reverse strand, counting down.
GGATGACACCATTTAATTATAGGAACAATCATTTATACAAGAGGTATCCTCGTAGGAAAAAGTATTTTTTAAAGCATGCATTTCGACTGTGAGGAATATGCTTTTCTCTATTTCAGGAAATCTGTGATATATAGTGTGAAATAAAAAAAAAAAAACTGGGGACGACACTAACATTGTCGTCTATATTAAGCATTTTGACGAGTGTGTTTACTTTTTGTATTAATTGCAGTCGCAGTAGCAGCAAACAGTTGTAATTTTATAGTTTTTCCATGTATATCACATCATATATACTTAGTGTTACAAGCAATATATTATTTTCAAAAACAAACATCTGTATTGTACTGCACGAGAAGGTAATGTAAATATTTAAAAGAACCTGTAAAACAGTCTGCGTGAATGCGTGATTTAAAAGTTTCCTTTCATTAATAACTTTTACATGTTTTCCGAAGGGAAATTCTGGCTTTATTTTAGTAATGTTTTTCAGTTGTATTTCATTAAATAAACATGATGAAAACAAGAAGTTTTTGTGCCGCTAAGTATTATGGATATAACTGTTAATGTGAAACATGCGAGTTACAAACATTTTGTGCCTGGATCCCTTGTAAAACTTATTTTGCTTGCCAGCGTTTAAGGTAGTGTAACCAGTCTCTTGTCATATTTTATAATCTATTTGAAAGTTTTCCATAAAATAGTAAGTTTTATACTACTGAATATTTTAAAAATTCAAGGTTTTCAATAATATTATCATAAACTATTACATGTTTATATCTACATGTATAATGTGCCACTTTATATCTACATGTATAATGTGCGGTTTAGTAAACGATACTAACCTCTTAATAAAAATGTGTGAGCTGAAGAAATGTGATTCTTCTGAGCAAGTAATCCAAAGTTTATGCGGGTTTTAAATGAGCCTTATTAATCAGACCTCTTTACATATTCCAAAATTTTGTTGGCACTCTCATAATTACAAAAAAAAAACCCTCTAGGTGTTTGTCTTCTTAATAACATCGGGAACACAATCTAAAGGCGTAAATATTATGTGCAATGCATTGCCAATTTTCCCTATACAAATTGTAAAACTGGGATTAGCAACAAAACACAGGTTACTGTCAATTATGGACATTGGATTATTTCTAACTTGGGCTGTTCCAGTACGCAAAAGGCACGTTCCACAAACCGTATTCATCTGCAATAATGGGACTTAAATCATCCATCAAGCCTTTCACATCAAATCTATGGAAAACTTTGGATTACTAATTATCTCTTCTTCTGTATTATAAATCAAGTAAAATAGTGACGAAAGTTAGCTTGAAAGTTACAAATCGTAGGGCTGCAATTAACCAACTTCCACCTATAGTCGATCTGGTTATATTTTTAAAGCAAAATTTCTTACCAGTCCGATGTCAATTTCTACTTCACTTTGAGAAGTAAGTTTTTAGCGCAGATAACCTAGTTTGGAATTTCTACAGAAACAGGGCGATTCTGTCATGTGAAAAATCCTAGAAGTTACAAGCGTTTCTCTCCTCTAATCTCAAGCCTACTTTTTTCTCCAACTTCCGGTTAATTTCAAGTTCCGTGAGCTGCCCTTTATCCACACAGGTTTTTTTTTTTTTTTTTTTTTTTTTTTAAAGTGATTACAAAGTGTTAAGCAGTAACAACGCAATAAACGTTGGAGATTGATCTGCAGTCTTTTCTTCATCCCTTTTTGAGCCTCCAGATTGCCGGGTCAGACATGTGCGTGAAAGACACCACTTTTCGTTGAAACAAAGCATGAGTTTTTAAATCTAAATTTAATCTAAATCTACTCACATAAATCTCAGTTTCACCTGGAATGCTGAATGATGCTCAAATACACAGTTCGGTAACTAATAACTAATGTACTGGCACCTTTAAGATTGCTGACATGGAAGTTGCTTTTTGTTCTCCCTCTCCTCGATTTTTCATTTCTGAAGCAATATTCATCCTCGTTTTGATCCCTCCACCGGAAAGTTTTCAGATAACTTAAATAATTGGTTAACTTTTACTTCTCTGCTCAAGTGTACCATTTTCTTTTTTGATTCTTTTCTCGGCTCGAGAGGAAAACTTGCTCAGTTTCAAAGGCCATGTTTTACCGATTCACTTTTCAAAGGGTATTACCCTGTAACATACTGACGCTGGAATGCAATAAGCTCAAGACTGCATTTTCACAACACATTTCACAAGCCCAGAATTAAGAGCCATCCACGTCTCTTGTACAGAATTTTCTCTTTATCCACGCTTCTGTTTTAGTGAGAAAAAAAAATAGATTGTCGTTTCTAATCTATTTTATTTTCAGTTCTTCATTTGACTGCAAAAGCTTGTTATTCACAACGGATTATTTAGTAGTTTTCGTAATCCCTAAATTTGGAACCTGATTTGGTTCCAGATTCGGGGCCATTAGAAAAGTTCACAGTAGCAAATCCAGGAAGACAAGAGACATATAACAGAAACTTTTCATATTTTCGCAAACTTTTGCAGGAATGTAAACCAAGGAAACAGAACCGGTAATAAGTGTATTGGTTACTCGGATTAGATCTGGAAATGGGACATGCCCATTAATTGCAATATTGATTCTGATACTGATAATACGCTGGATCTAAATTTGGACGTGTACATTAGGGAACCATGACCAATTTACCAGATTTTAGAGTGGTAGTAACTTAGAATTTGGATATTAATCCAAGAGGAGAAACTGGTGGGTGGATTATTCTCTCATCCTCTGGGGAGGTTGATCAAGACCTAATGATCAGTTCATTGCGTTTTGGTGTTGATCCAGATACAGCCGCAGAACAGGAAATTTTATGGATGTCTTCCTTATGAGGAAAAACCAATTCATTGATTAAATGTTGCAGCTTGAAATAAACACTTTAACTTTAGGGATAAATACCTTTCAAAAATCCTTACTTACTTTCAGTACTGTTTCTTATATATGTCTCGTATATATGACTCCTTAAAAAACACAATAAAAAAAAACGAAAATATTTCAAGTTACGTGATAATTCGTTTTTATTGACTAATGTATCCGCTAATTAATTTCTAACATGCCTGATTATCATATATGCAGAACTTAACATCGCATAATTTTCTGAAAGGCCTGCCTAAAATCAGGTAAATTTTTAACAAAGATGTTTACCATGGCGAGTTCAACTACAGTATCACACGCTACCGGCTGAAAATCTGACGACTCTGATATGACCCGACAATTCGGAGGAATAAAATTAAACAAATTGGTTTTCGCTATAGGAGCACGATTACAAACTGTTGAAATGCCACAAGACCGGAAAATAAGTATTTTCACAGATGACCACAATAAATTATTTTCGATTCTGAACTTGAACAAATGAGTCCTGTTATCTTTACTAAGTCATACTCAGAAGCCGACATGAAATATTTATACGCTAGCATATACTTAAATAAGGATGGATGGCTTATACATTACAGCATTCACGTATGTCTGTACACAATACAAAGGTCTTGAAGGATGAACAGTTAACCATCGATAAACTCACTTCTTGCGACAAAGCGAGCGCACCTCTTGGGAGTGAAACATCACAGAATCCATCAAAGTCCCTGTAGTTGTTATTATATAAGCAACATTACCTTGTCTCTGTTGTTGTGTTGTTATTATTATAAGAGTAGCAGTACTACCTTAGCACAAAGCGAACAAAGCGAGCAAGCTGTTATTTTTCTTTCAGTCGAGATCTAAGCGTACACTTATTGTTAGATCCAGAGTATTTTAACTCGGAATCACTTAAATACAAAGGAGAGATTATAGGGAATTTCCCTTCCCGTAATCCAACAGAAGCAAGAGAGAGAGAGAGAGAGAGAGAGAGAGAGAGAGAGAGAGAGAGAGAGAGAAAAGAGAGAAACGAACCGCTTCATTGGATATTTACTGAATTTTGAAAAGCCATCAATACATAGCGTACTCGTCACGCTATGCTTACAAACAACGGCTAAAACAATAAACACCAACTTCAATGTAAACTCACTTCACTGAAGGCTCGCGTCAACAGTAAACAAACTCTGCGTCAAGAATTCTCCTACTGTTTGCACGTTATTCAAGCAAACACATTTTTTATGGGATGAATAGTAAACAATAGTATTACTAACCTACAGGAGGATATAATAATAATAATAATAATAATAATAATAATAATAATAATAATAATAATAATAATAATAATAATATAGAAATTTTAATAATAATAATAATAATAATAATAATATAATAATAATATAATAATATAATAGAAATTTAAATGATAATAAACTGAAATAATAATAATAATAATAATAATAATAATAATAATAATAATAATAATAATAATAATAATAATAATAATAATCCAAAGATACAAGGTAAGGATAAAGACCTTAATAAGAACTCATCTACGAGGGGCCTAGATTCTCAAAATTTTTGCGCAAACCTTAGTATGTCTTTTTTTATCGATTACGGTGCATTGGAAAACCTTTATAATAATGAGAGAAAAATCTACTGACACGGACAACATTATGTCAATAGATTTGTCTGGGAAAACCCTTACAGTTACAGAAAAGTTTCATCTAGCTAAAACTCATAAATGAGAACAGCTGAGAGTTATCATTTTCAATTAACTGAGATAACCTTCGAAAATAAGTCAAATAACCAATTCAAAACTCAATATGAATGAAAACATCTCTTGTAAGTTTGTACAGGATAAACGCAAAATCTAGGCACGTTCAATACAAAAGGAAATGTTTATAATACTGTACATTGTTTTGTCTTTTAGTTTTGTTACTCATGATCTTACAACAAATTTTGTAAATTAGCTGCTGAGAAGTCCACCACAAGAATAAAATATTTAGCAGCTACGAAGGAAATTCCTGATTACATAAAAAACCGAAGCTAGTCTAGTGAAAAAAGAATTACACCGTATGCACAAAGTACCTTAATGGACAAAGTTACCTCAGAAATCCTAAACAGTAAAAGACTAAATTAATCAGTACTTTCTACGCTGTCGAGGAAACAGTTTCATAACTGGTTGTCAAACTCAATCTACTCTAACTTTGGAGTTTTCTTTTTTTTTTTTGCCTATTCATTAAAATTCCACGTTACACTTCTGACATTATAGCAATTATTCGCTCACAAATGATAAGAGATAACTATTAAATATCAAGCTCAATAATGTCACCTGCAATTAAAGCAGAGAGAGTGTCAAAATTAAACAAATTACATTTCCGGGGAGACGGACAAATTGAGAGAGGAATTGTGAAAACATAAAAGATAGTTTTACACTCCCAAAAATGAGAGAGAGAGAGAGAGAGAGAGAGAGAGAGAGAGAGAGAGAGAGAGAGAGAGAGAGAAAACAATTTGTAACACAAAACGAGGGACAGGCAAACAAAGAGTTTTAAAGTGCTGAAACTTGCATTTGAAACTCTTGTGTGGTGTGTTTGTGAGAGAGAGAGAGAGAGAGAGAGAGAGAGAGAGAGAGAGAGAGAGAGAGAGAGAGAGACAAACAGTTTAAAAATTGAAAGAATTTCCAAGCACTTTCAAGCACTGACGAATGAAGTTCTGGTGGGTGGAGTATTTTCCTCCCTCACAAGAATTCAGCGACAAACTTCACATATCCACCAAATTGCTATATGACGCCACCGCGTTCAGATTCAAGACTGGAAACCTAAGACTTTCATTTTATATCGTGAGGAAGCTCTGTGGTATGTAGCCGCTATCCTACGAAGAGTTTTTAGTTTTCTGTAAAAGAAAACTATTGAGATGGTCATTTGTCTGTCCGTCCGCACTTTTTCTGTCCGCCCTCAGATCTTAAGAACTACTGAGGTTAGAGGGCAGCAAATTGGTATGTTGCTCATCCACCCTCCAATAATCAAATATACCAAATTGCAGCCCTCTAGCCTCGGTATTTTTTTTTTTATTTCATTTAAGGTTACAGTTAGCCATGGATCATGCGTCTGGCACCGCTAGAGGTGAAAGCCGCCGACGCATCTTGACTTGACCGCATCTGGGGAGCAGCTGAGCGCTGCCCGGTCGTGGCTGAGAGTTTAATACTGCAACACATCGAGAGTTTCTTACAGCATTATACGCTGTACAGAAAACTTGATTTCGCCGAGGAAACTTCAGCACATTTTTTTCGTTTTTTTAATCTTGGAAACACTTACCAATCTATTCTGTAAGGAACGCCTAATCGTCGCATGAGTACCCAATGACTCCTTTATTCTGAAAACTACCATCCTTAGCCCTGAAAGCAGTAAATCTTTGTTCATTGCAAATGGCATCCCAGCTTTTAGGTACGCATTTTCTGCCAAATATCAATAGTCACTTTCACGTAGCATACATAGTTTTAGTGTTCCTAGTAAAACCTAACAGTTCGACCAGGATCTTGTCGAGTTGAAAACGAAACATCACTAAAATCACCAAGCAACTGTCAACATACGAGACAATTCTCAGGATCTAAATTTAGCAAAAAAATTTTGTCCCAGATAACAATGGTCAATCAGGACATCTAATAACTTATTCTGGCCGATGCCTAATAAAATATATGTACAAATACCGCTGGAATTACTTGACGATTGTGTACTCGAGTCTGTTTACTCTTTTAGGTTGGTTTCATAAAAGATACCCTCTTGACAGGAGGCCCGCTACTGATCCCCGTCTGTTATATTCACGTATACATACTTATAACGACCTCCATTGCATCGCACTATTTGCTAAATATAATTAAAATATATCTTTAACGCACAAGTTGTTCGGTAAACAAATGTGAGACGTACAATGGAGACAAAAGGTACAAACATCCAGACAAACTAAGATATTTGCAGTATTACTACGGTTGCTTTGTGGACCAGCATTAATAATTTCACCGGTTCATCATTAATTTGATTTATTCTCCAGAGGAAAACATTTCTTCAACAATAAATAGTAAACAAATGGCTCAAGTAACCTTTCATTCCTAAAGCGTCACATGCAGTTAGGTGAGAGACCTCATGACAGGTTCGCTTTAAAGCCCCTTTGGAAAG